>NC_047107.1:78122448-78189948 GCF_902500255.1 Thalassophryne amazonica | reverse complement strand
AAATCAATATAAACACAGAAAGGTGAAAATATCAATGATACACAGATGACACAATAAAACAAACGCTTATTTACATTGTGGTCCATGTGAGGCTAAAACTTAACAACACTGAGGAGCTCGATTAAACGTGTAAAGATTGCAAAGACATAATCTCATCAATTAATGTAAGTAGCAATAAGTGTGTAGTGTGTTTATTTATATATATATATATATATATATACACACACACTATTTACACTGGGATATCAATAAAATAAGTACAAATTTAACAGAGAACAATAAGATCTCAATAAGTCAAATAAATAGCAACTGTACCCTGTAGAAGTGTAGATAACAAATATAGCTCCATGTTTTGGACAAGAAAAAATGGACTAGAAGATAAGCTCATCTTTTGGACAGAAATCACATTAACAAAAAAAAATAAAAAGGTGGCGTGATTCTCTTCCCTTAGCTGACTGAATAAACTTAACTTTAACTGTCTTTTAACTGGCTTGCCTTGCCTTGTTGTTAATTGACTGCAAGATCTATGTTTTATATAAGAAGTATTTGATCTGAATAGTTCCCAATGTGTGGGATACGTGATTTATAATTTGATCTTTCAGCCTAACCGGTTGTTTCCAAACCTTAATATAACAATAACAGAGCAATAACAGAGCGGCACTGACGAAGCATTTTTATTTTAAGAGCAGCGTGACTTTGTGAGCGATAATCGGGGCAGCTACAAAATGTAAGGCTCTGTAAATTATTCAGATTAATTGATCAAAACCTTCAACATTATTTTGTGATGTTTGATATCGTTGATTCCCAGCAGAATATTGGAGTTTATAATACCTGTGAATGAAGCGCTGGCTGCAGAGCAAAAGACCAGAAGTAATGAACCCAAACTCCCTCTTGTGCACCCCTGGTTCTCAAGACCAGGCACCTAAGTGGCTCTACCTTTTTTTTTTTTAGATGTTTTAAATGTATATATGTATAATAGAAGATATATATACCTTACTGAATTTTCATGCACGGTACAACCTTAGCCCCCAAGATCACAAGTTGGCATTCCATCTCTCTAATTCTATGATAAATCTTAGCAGAGTTTTCACATATTTATTAATTATTTATTTATGGAACTATTTACTTGCTTTTTGCGCATCGATTTTATGCTGGCCGTCTTTTAGTGGTTTCTCTTGATGCCTGTTTTTAGTCTTTTAGTAAGCTTGTGAGTGCCTGGTTGTGTGTTACAATTTTGTTTTGCATATGTTCTTTGTTAGTGTTTTCAGTGTTTTTACTGTTATTGTTGTGCTTGAATAACATGGACGCCATTTTCTGTTTGCTGCAAGACAAATCTCCCTATGGATACCAATAATGATGAACCTAAAATACTCCCTGCTGAATCATGAGCATTTTGAAATATGGTACCAAATGATATCTTTATTGTGGCAGAGTCTTCTGTAATATTCATTTAATGTATAAATGCTTGTAAAGGAACAGTTGAGTGGTTTCTCCTGTGGTCCACATTGGTGTTTGTCTTGTGATTCTTTTGCAGTTGCTCAGAAATAGCCTCTTGAGCTATGATGAAATGTTAATAGACTGTCACTAAAGTACAGTTTCTGTGTGTACATCACCATAGTCACTTTTGCTCCTCATTTCCCTCGCATGTAGGATGCTCCTGTGAAGCTCTGTGACTTTGGTTTTGCCAAAATTGATCAAGGAGACTTGATGACCCCTCAGTTTACTCCATACTATGTAGCACCTCAGGTAAAATCCACAGAAAGAGTACACAGATATCCACACACTTGCACCATGTTCCACCACGTTGTTTATTATTAAAAGTAAATTTTAACCTCATTTAATTGAAATCAGTGAGAAGCAGCTTCTACTGAAGAACAAAAATGCAAAAAAATGAAACCATCCACTGACACTCAAAGCATACCAGAGTTGAATAAATACTAAACCACACAGATAAATCACACAGAACCCACATACATATGTACACACATTACATTTTAACCACATTATTACAAAAGGTTTATTATATGAAATTATTACAAGAAGAAAGTGTGTGTGTGTGTGTGTGTGTGTGTGGGGGGGGGGGGGTATCTGAATCACCTTGTCTGTCAGTTCGTCTTTCCATCTTTCTACGAATCTTGTAAGTGCAACTCCTAAACCATTTGGATGTCAGTGAGACTTCACACAGTGGCCTCACACCATATGATTGTGTCAAAAAGTAAATACTTCTGGTCCATCATGTTAAAGGGGAGAAAATTGGAGGGTTTTTTTTGTTGTTGTTTAATATATCACATTTGTCAGTTACATGTACAGAGGTTGGCTGGTTTGTTAATTCAGTTGTTTTGAGATTTACTACCACCAATATAGAATACTTGCAAGCAACTATTATAGCAGAGCAGTGAGCATCATTGTCTGAGCTTCATCACAGATCTCTGGTTTGTTTTGAAGAGGTTGGGCCAATAACAGCAATAAAACAAAGAAATTTTCCATGATTGGTGTACAGTTCTGAATCTTTGTGGTTGTCCTGTGACAGTGTTTGCCAAACTGAATTTTAAAAGACCAAATATTCATAGAAAATACCGTTTCACTTGGAAAAAACCTCTACACTGCAACATGCTGTAAGGCTCGTTTTCTACTTGTGAACATTCTGTATGAAGCAGTGTTAAAACTAATCCCATATTGCTCCTATATGTTCCTCTTCATATTGTTTTTAACCAGGTACTTGAGGCTCAAAGAAGACACCAGAAGGAAAAGTCTGGAATTATACCTACCTCACCCACTCCTTATACCTATAACAAGGTAAGAATCACACCTGTTGAACCAACCACTCTGAGCTTCTGTGACTTCCTATCACAAGTCTGTTGATCTCATTTAAGTCATTTTGTTGGACTTTTCTAGGTTTCTTGCATAAAATATAATTTCTAATGCTCTGTTACGTCCATCCTTATGTGTCTCCAGAGCTGTGACTTGTGGTCTCTTGGTGTGATCATCTACGTAATGCTGTGCGGCTATCCTCCCTTTTATTCCAAGCACCACAGTCGCACCATCCCCAAGGACATGAGGAAAAAGATTATGACAGGCAGCTTCGACTTTCCTGAAGACGAGTGGAGCCAGATCTCTGAGATGGCCAAGGACATTGTGCGAAAGTAATGTCTTTTCCATGTGATCGCTTCTGGATAGCTTATCATGTAACATCTTGTAGCTTTATGTAACTGTATCAAAATTTCTTATGACACAAACTGACCTTTAGTTCAAGTAAAATGATTTTTTGCATGTTAAATCAGGAGTGGGAGAGAATTGTTTTATGTCTCTTGTTCTTTCTTCTGCTTCCCCAATAATTTTCTGAAGTCATTCTGCTTCTCTCCACTTGTCATTTTATTCGTCCCATCCCTCCGTGAAGCTTACTGTTGTATACTTCATTTTGTTTCCAAACTTTGTGCTTCCTGCCCTGATCTTCAATTCACTCTTCTAGGCTGCTGAAGGTGAAGCCAGAGGAGAGGCTGACTATTGAAGGAGTCTTGGCTCACCCTTGGCTAAACTGCACTGAAGCCCTTGACAATGTGCTGCCTTCTGCTGCGATAATGATGGACAAGGTGGTGGGAAATTAAATATGCTAAATCTAGTATTTCTTTGATCTTGTCTAAGCCATAAACAAATAAAACGTTATAAATTTATGCGAATGTTCTTGACTCAGTTGACCACTACCACTAGACACCATTGTTGATTTGTTGCAACATATAAGATTCTTTGTGTTCATCCTGTCCACCCTCAGGCGGTAGTTGCTGGAATCCAGCAGGCCCATGCAGAGCAGCTTGCCAACATGAGGATCCAGGATCAGAATGTTAGTCTGAAACCCCTGAACTCTGTCAACAACCCAATCCTCAGGAAGCGCAAATTATTAGGGTACAAGTCTTTTAAAAATCTTTCTCTTCATGACCGTATACTCCATGTACTAATCAGCCTTATGGGTTTCAGGGGAACTTGTAAAAAAATTTAAAATTTGTTTTATGTATATTGTGGTTTGTGTTTCAGTCCGAAGCCCAGTGACAGTTTCTTTATTCATGAAACTGAGAATGGACGGGAAGATTCCAATGTAGCGCTGGAAAAACTCAGAGATGTCATTGCACAATGCATATTACCACAAGCTGGTGAGTCAGCCCACTCTGGATTCAACAGCAACACTGATGCATAACTTTATTGGATGCATTAAAGAGTTTTTGAAGATGAATGGATACTCTGTATATAAGTAGGTAAGGTGGCAGGATAGGTGATGAGTATCACCTCCCCAACATAAACAAAAACGCTTCTAAACTGAAGGTTTTTTTTTGTTTGTGTAGGAGAAAACGAGGATGAGAAGCTGAATGAGGTGATGTATGAAGCCTGGAGGTTCAACTGTGACTGTAAACTGTTGAGAGACGGACTGCAGGGTCTCAGCTGGGACGGTCAGTGTGAACTTCCATTCTGCATGTATTCATCTGAACTGTCTCTGTCTGCTTATTTGTTTGTGCAAACATGAGGGCTGTCTGTTCTAAAATTGATTGACAGCTCTGGTTACCAATTTTGCATAAATCTGTTAAATCCACATATATTTGGACATGGACAAAGTTTTCATTACCCCCCACAGTGGTGTATGCAGAGGTATCGTTTACAGTCCTGGAAGGGTTTTGTTCAGATTTAGATCAAACATGGTAGAATAAATGTGGGTCAGCTAAGGACAGAGTGATTTTGACTTCAGAAAAGTCATTTAAAGGCCAAGATCACAGAGCAAAGTTAAAAGAATGTTTATACAGGCATGTACATAAGTACACTCAACAAAAATATAAAGGCAACACTTTTGGTTTTGCTCCCATTTTGTATGAGATGAACTCAAAGATCTAAAACGTTTTCCACATACACAATATCACCATTTCCCTCAAATATTGTTCACAAACCAGTCAAAATCTGTGATAGTGAGCACTTCTTCTTTGCTGAGATAATCCATCCCACCTCACAGGTGTGCCATATCAAGATGCTGATTAGACACCATGATTAGTGCACAGGTGTGCCTTAGACTGTCCACAATAAAAGGCCACTCTGAAAGGTGCAATTTTGTTTTATTGGGGGGGGATACCAGTCAGTATCTGGTGTGACCACCATTTGCCTCATGCAGTGCAACACATCTTCTTCGCATAGAGTTGATCAGGTTGTCAATTGTGGCCTGTGGAATGTTGGTCCACTCCTCTTCAATGGCTGTGCGAAGTTGCTGGATATTGGCAGGAACTGGTACACTCTGTCGTATACGCCGGTCCAGAGCATCCCAAACATGCTCAATGGGTGACATGTCCGGTGAGTATGCCGGCCATGCAAGAACTGGGACATTTTCAGCTTCCAAGAATTGTGTACAGATCCTTGCAACATGGGGCCGTGCATTATCCTGCTGCAACATGAGGTGATGTTCTTCGATGTATGGCAAAACAATGGGCCTCAGGATCTCATCATGGTATCTCTGTGCATTCAAAATGCCATCAATAAAATGCACCTGTGTTCTTCGTCCATAACAGACGCCTGCCCATACCATAACCCCACCGCCAACATGGGCCACTCGATCCACAACATTGACATCAGAAAACCGCTCACCCACACAACGCCACACGCGCTGTCTGCCATCTGCCCTGAACAGTGTGAACCGGGATTCATCCGTGAAGAGAACACCTCTTCAACATGCCAAACGCCAGCGAATGTGAGCATTTGCCCACTAAAGTCGGTTACGACGACGAACTGGAGTCAGGTCGAGACCCCGATGAGGACGACGAGCATGCAGATGAGCTTCCCTGAGACGGTTTCTGACAGTTTGTGCAGAAATTCTTTGGTTATGCAAACTGATTGTTTCAGCAGCTGTCCGAGTGGCTGGTCTCAGACGATCTTGGAGGTGAACATGCTGGATGTGGAGGTCCTGGGCTGGTGTGGTTACACATGGTCTGCGGTTGTGAGGCTGGTTGGATGTACTGCCAAATTCTCTGAAACGCCTTTGGAGACGGCTTATGGTAGAGAAATGAACATTCAATACACGAGCAACAGCTCTGGTTGACATTCCTGCTGTCATCATGCCAATTGCACGCTCCCTCAAATCTTGCGACATCTGTGGCATTGTGCTGTGTGATTAAAAACTGCACCTTTCAGAGTGGCCTTTTATTGTGGGCAGTCTAAGGCACAACTGTGAGGTGGGATGGATTATCTCAGCAAAGGAGAAGTGCTCACTATCACAGATTTAGACTGGTTTGTGAACAATATTTGAGGGAAATGGTGATATTGTGTATGTGGAAAAAGTTTTAGATCTTGAGTTCATCTCATACGAAATGGGAGCAAAACCAAAAGTGTTGCGTTTATATTTTTGCTGAGTATATTTAGAAATGGGAACACACTGCGAAATGTTCTTCTGTACACTACCACAATAGAGTTCAAATGAAACACGTGCTTGTACCTGCAGTAGTAGTGTCACAGATCACAGCTGAATTCCTCAAAAGTGGTATTGATAAATTTGCTGTGCGCCCTGTAGCTGCATGGATCAAAACTCTGAATCCAATAAGAATCGGCCTGATAAAGGCATTCGTCAGTTGAACTTGATTACTAAAAAAAAGTGCGCACTTCCTCTCACTTTAACCGCAAGGTGGAGCGAGCTGCCAGTGTTTGCTGCAGGGACCAGCACACAGCACTGTGTTTTTAAAAAATACATGAACATGAACATACTGCTTCACTTTAAATACACAGTCTCTTTTAGATAATCAACCATGTGCGTCTATCTCACTGTTTGATTGACTTGTGATTAAAAACAGCCAGTGAAACCGCTTTCTCATCTGTTCTGCCGCTTGCACACAGACTGTGCAGGTCTTGGATGTGGACCTAAAGGGGTGAGGGGTGGGAAACGCCCCCCCCCACACCCCTTAAAACCACAATTTTGAAGACATGAATAGTTTTTTTTGTTTTGTTTGTTTGTTTGTTTGCACTTAATATTAGCCAGATTCTACTTAAAAAATATGTTAATATAATTTATTATTACTGTTATTGACATCCTTTTTGTAATCTTTAAAAATAAAGTTGACAAGTTCGTTTTCACTGATTTTTGTCTGAACCAACTGAATTGAGCGTGTGTAGCTGAGCTGGATAAAATTCTACAGTTATGGAATATCACAAGTATTCCTGATCTCCCCCCCCCAAGTGTCTGGTAGGCTCCCAAAATAAGGCTTAATTTTGCCTAAAACACAGGAGCTTCACCCCCTGGTCTTGTATGTCTTCCATTTTCTTACAATTACTCCCACAGTTGATTTATTCACACCTACCTGCTTGACTGCTGTAGATTCACTCTTCCCAGCCTGGTGCAGGTCAACAATTTTATTCCTGGTGTCCTTCAACAGCTCTTTGGTCTTGGCCATGGTTGAGTTTGGAGTCTGACTCTTTGAGACTGTGGATAGGTGTCTTTTACAACCCCTGGCAATAATTATGGAATAACCGGCCTCGGAGGATGTTCATTCAGTTGTTTAATTTTGTAGAAAAAAAGCAGATCACAGACATGACACAAAACTAAAGTCATTTCAAATGGCAACTTTCTGGCTTTAAGAAACACTATAAGAAATCAGGAAAAATAATTGTGGCAGTCAGTAACGGTTCCTTTTTTAGACCAAGCAGAGGGAAAAAAATATGGACTCACTCAATTCTGAGGAATAAATTATGGAATCACCCTGTAAATTTTCATCCCCAAAACTAACACCTGCATCAAATCAGATCTGCTCATTAGTCTGCATCTAAAAAGGAGTGATCACACCTTGGAGAGCTGTTGCACCAAGTGGACTGACATGAATCATGGCTCCAACACGAGAGATGTGAATTGAAACAAAGGAGAGGATTATCAAACTCTTAAAAGAGGGTAAATCATCATGCAGTGTTGCAAATGATGTTGGTTGTTCACAGTCAGCTGTGTCTAAACTCTGGACCAAATACAAACAGCATGGGAAAGTTGTTAAAGGCAAACATACTGGTAGACCAAGGAAGACATCAAAGCATCAAAACAGAAAACTTAAAGCAGTATGTCTCAAAAATCAAAAATGCACAACAAAACAAATAAGGAACGAATGGGAGGAAACTGGAGGAAACTGGAGTCAACGTCTGTGACTGAACTGTAAGAAAACGCCTAAAGGAAATGGGATTTACATACAGAAAAGCTAAACGAAAGCCATCATTAACACCTAAACAGAAAAAAACAAGGTTACAATGGGCTAAGGAAAAGCAATAGTGGACTGTGGATGACTGGATGAAAGTCATATTCAGTGATGAATCTCAAATCTGCATTGAGCAAGGTGATGATGCTGGAGCTTTTGTTTGGTGCCGTTCCAATGAGATTTATAAAGATGACTGCCTGAAGAGTACATGTAAATTTCCACAATCATTGATGATATGGGGCTGCATGTCAGGTAAAGGCACTGGGGAGATGGCTGTCATTACATCATCAATAAATGCACAAGTTTACGTTGATATTTTGGACACTTTTCTTATCCCATCAATTGAAAGGATGTTTGGGGATGATGAAATAATTTTTCAAGATGATAATGCATCTTGCCATAGAGCAACAACTGAAAACATTCCTTGCAAAAAGACACATAGGGTCAATGTCATGGCCTGCAAATAGTCCGGATCTTAATCCAATTGAAAATCCATGACAAGGCTCCAACCTGCAAAGCTGATCTGGCAACAGCAATCAGAGAAAGTTGGAGCCAGATTGATGAAGAGTACTGTTTGTCACTCATTAAGTCCATGCCTCAGAGACTGCAAGCTGTTATAAAAGTCAGAGGTGGTGCAACAAAATACTAGTGATGTGTTGGAGCATTCTTTTGTTTTTCATGATTCCATAATTTTTTCCTCAGAATTGAGTGATTCCATATTTTTTTCCCTCTGCTTGGTCTAAAAAAGTAACCGTTACTGACTGCCACAATTTTTTTTCCTGATTTCTTATAGTGTTTCTTAAAGCCAGAAAGTGGCCATTTGAAATGACTTTAGTTTTGTGTCATGTCTGTGATCTGCTTTTTTTCTACAAAATTAAACAACTGAATGAACATCCTCCGAGGCCGGTGAGTCCATAATTTTTGCCAGGGGTTGTATACAGATAATGAGTTCAAACAGGTGCCATTAACACAGGTAACAGGTGGAGGACAGAAGAGCTTCTTAAAGAAGAAGTTACAGGTCTGTGACAGCCAGAAATCTTTCATTCTGACTACCATACTGGACACCTTGCCCCCCCCCCCCCCCCCCCCCCCCCCCCCCCCCCCCCCCCCCCAATTCCCCACGCGCACACACACACACACACACGTACCTGGATCAAGGACTTTCTGACTAACAGACCCCAGTCTGTGAAACTTGGCCCCAACCTTTCCTCCATCCGCACACTGCAGGGCTGTTTGCTCAGCCCCCTCCTGTACTGTCTCTACACCTACAACTGCACTCCGGTGTTGCAGACTGAACGGCCCCTCGCTAAAAATTGGTCCACCCTGCCTCCACTGTGCATGCGTCATTTGGGACCACAGCACTCGTCTGAGATGGACTCTCTTCACCCAAAGCAATCAAAGGAAATAATGGGATTATTAACCATTAGATGAGAAGGTAAAACCTTTTAAATCTTTCTAAAGCCAGTTTTAAGCAGAAACAAGGCCGTTTTAAGCAAACAGGGTGATAATCAGTGAGGCTTTGAAATGACGGAGGCGCATTGAACACCCCAGTGGCAGCTTGGTGTTCTGATCGCTTCCTCCGTCTTTTATGATGAAATGATGCTGAATTTATGTGAAAATAATTGTTATACAAAAGCTTCAGATATCTGTCGCTGAGATAGATGATGACTGGAGTGCAGTTTGAAGCAGAAATGAGGTGATAATCGGTGAAATGCTGGTGATGCTCAGAAATGACGCATGCGCAGTGAAGGCGGGGCGGATCGATTTTTGGGGGGCGCCGTTCGGTCTGCGACAACAGCACACAGAAACATCGTCAGATTTGCTGACGAAACCACAGTGGTCGGACTGATCTCAAAGGGAGACAAGGAGGTCCAGAAGTTGACAACCTGGTGTTTAGACAAAAACCTGGCACTGAACACCAAAAAACAAAGGTGATCATATTGGAGTTCAGGGGCAACAGAAGTGAGAGGGTCCACACAGTCAGGTTCCTGGGAGTCTAGAACTCCCGTGACCTCTCTTGGACAGACAACATCCCAGCTGTCATAAAGAAGCCCTGAGAGTCCTCAGAAAGAACAACTTAGACAGGAAGATGCTGCTGGCCTTCTATTGTAGAGACATCAAGAGCTTGCTCACGTATTGTGTTTCCACATGGTACGGGCAAGGCTTCAGAGGACTGCCCTCTCCCCTCTCTGATGGACATTTACACTACCCGGGGCCTCAGAACATAATCAACGACAGTTCACATCCCGGCTCCCAGCTGTTTGGCTTGTTGCTCTCTGACAGGTGGATTGAAGCAAGGACAAACAGACTGAAATACAGTTTCTTTCCGAGAGCCATCACCACCCTGAACTTTCACCTACAGTGACTCCAGGCATTAATATAATGTACAATGTGCAATATATGTATCACTGTCACTGCTGCTCTGCTCTAAATACTACCTCCATATTTATTCATCCCATGCAGTACAGTCATATGTGACATGTATAATCATCTGTATCACTCACCATGTGCACTATAAGTATTCAGTATATATTCAACTATCCTGTGCAGTACATTTCCATATATACATATGTATGTGTATATATATATATATATTTTTTTTTTGTTCTCTCCCTTTCTCTCTTAATATCCTTTCTTCTTATACATAGAAAGTTTCAATTGCACTGTCCTGTAGGATTTTACCTTGTATATATATTTGGTACCTTTCTTATAACTATTTTATACTTCTGTTTTTTATTTATGCTCTCCAATCTCTTTGTATATTTAGTATAATAACAATAAAGGGCAGTAAGTAAATAAGTTCTCTATTCTGTTCTGCTTTGGAGTTGTCTAACTGCTTTTAAATGAAAAACATGATTTATTCCTCACTATGTGTAACTGTTCATTTGAAGGTTTTGAGCTCTAACAGTCATTTTCTCTGTTTCAGGAAGAACCTTCTCTGACAAAGTTGACCGCTTGAAGTTGGCTGAAATTGTGAAACAGGTTATAGAGGAAAAGACAAATCTCCAAGAATCTCATTAGCAAATGCTGTGCTCGTTTTCTATATTGCTTAATATGACCCTTTTTAAGTCATCTGTACAAACGCTTTTTATGTAAATAGATGTACTTTTTTTGTAAAGCAAATTCACTAGCAAGACCTGTTGTACAGCTATAGATATATTTCAGAGAAGACTCATTGGTACTATAATTTTTTTAATATATACTTGCAAAGAACATGGAAAAAAAAAAATCTATTTTCAGTTTTGCAAAAAAAAAAAAAAAAAAAAAAGGGGGGTGAAAAAAAAATTACTTAAATTATTTTCTAGGATGTTTTTTATTATCTGCTTGTCCAAGTTGTCACATTTTTTAATCCTACATATTTAATTTCAGTCATTCTCAGAATCTTATTTATTTAAAATATAGTCAGGTTTGTTATGTAATTTTGTTAGTTTTGAGGAGACTAGTAAAACTACATTTTTGGGAAGCACATGCAATACGCAAATAGAAAAATGGATGATTCCATTTCCCCAGAATCTACATTGGATTTGTAAAAATGGCAACTTAGTGGAATTTTTTTTTTTTCAGTATCTTAGGTTCCAGATGACCTAGGACAATGATGTCCAAAGGCATTACAGAAAGGGCCAAGACAGTGATTAACATCACTTTGAGCAGATGGGATATGTTCATCAGTGAAACCACCTACTGGAGTCGGTGGTTGCAAAGAAGACCTGCACCCTCGGCCCTTTCTGGAATGTCTTTGGACACCACTGACCTAGGAATTTGATTCCAGTGTCTAAATATGCATTTTCAGGGCCAAGCAATCCATCCATCCATCCATTTTTTGTACCCGCTTACTCCAATTAAATGTCGCCGGGGTTTGCTGGAACCTATCCCAGCAGTCACGAGGCAGGGTACACCTTGGGCAGGATGCCAGTCTGTCGCAGGGCCTCATATAGACAAACAAACATTCATGCACACCTACAGACAATTTAAAGTTTCCAATCCACCTAACCTCCATGTCTTTGGATGTGGGGGGTTATTGGAGCATCGAAGGGAACCCACCCAAACATGGGGAGAACATGCAAACTCCACACAGAAAGGCCACAATCAATCCCATGACCTTCTTGCATGACCTTCATTGTCCAGTTGTTTTATAGCTTGTTGTAGCCTGGCAGTAGGTTTCTCAGTTGAGAGAAACTGTAAAATCAATTTTGTTCTTCCATGCCCATTCTGAACCTCAGAATTTGTTTAAATTATTTGAATCTTTATTTTAGCTTATGCAACTCCCTCCCTGACCTTTAGCAGGTTTTACAAAGGAAAAGTAACAATGGAGGAAATAACATATCATTCAGACGAAACAGCAACCCCAAATTCGTGCTTTTGTTTTAATGTCTTGATCGTACCAGGGCACTACATATAGAGCTGGAAGGCAGGACAGGCTGAAATACTGAAGCGGTTTTCTGCCTCGTTCACATCTTGTACATTTCACTACCTCCCATTTCAACATATATCAAATACGTTAAGCTTGCTGATTTGATGTAAAGATGCATCAGCTAGAATTCAGATTTGACCTTGTTTGTATTTACATCTCTTGGAAAGGAGACCTCGAAGGAGAAGTTGCGTTTCACTGCTGTAGCTCACCCTGGATATCTTATTCCATTTGTTTGCTTTCTGCTTCATTTGTACACATCAGGGTTGTGTTTGAGTGAAGGGGATTACTGTAACTGACGAAAGTCAAATCTTTGCAGAGTTGATCTGCAGCTGGCACTCTTAGTCTGGTCTGGGATTGGATTAAAAAAAAAAAAACCATCTGTAGCCAATATCCATGAATACGATTTCAGCCAGAACAATGCAGTAGGGTTGTAATCACCTGCACACTTGTACATGTGCTATATATCAGTTATGTCAGTATTAATATACACAAACCTACTTCATTTAATGGGTTCTCCCGTCAGACTTCTCTGATTAGTCCCACTTTTCATTTATCTATTAGTTGTAATTAATCAGAAAGGTAAAATTTTCACTGTGCTCCTTTTTTCGTGATGCAGTTGTATCTGATATCTTAAAAAGCTTTGAAATGTGCATGTTCTCTAGTTCAGTGCTTGATTATTGATGTATTGTGATATTTTTTTTTTAGTGTAGGTTTCTTTTGAAATTTCCATTTGAAGTCTTTATACAGAAGAACTATATCTTGTTAAAAATGTATGCAATTACTGTGTTAATGTGTTTTTTGAATGGAGTAAAACGCTGTACTTTCTCACAGGTTTGCAAACAGTGCAACCCCCCCCCCCACACACACAAGTTGCACCTGACATCAGGAGAAAGCATGAGCCTAATTTTGTATGTCTGTAACTGTTACTGCCTGACTTTAAAACGAACTGCTGATCAAGCTGACATGCACCATCTGTCACAGCTGATGTGGAAGAAGCTGTTATTTTGCTCACATGTGCCTTGTTGATGGAGGCCTCTTCATCTTTACTGCTAATATCAGAAATTAATTGCACAAAGGAGAAGGAACAGAATCTGTGCAGGAGGTCATTAGTATTTGAAGAGTTCAGGGGTGATTCTTTAACTACGGGCACTATTGGCCTTGTAAATGTAATTTCCACCACACCATTGCCTTACAATATAAAGCGCCTTGGGGCAACTGTTTGTTGTGATTTGGCGCTATATACATGTGCTCAGATGTCACAGTTTATCTCCATAGAAACTACCCAAACAATCTTTCATACAAACTGTTTAAAGGGACATTATAGTGTTGTGGTGGAAATTACGGCAATAGTGTGGGACAACTACAGTTTGTTTAAAAAAAATCACAACAGTTGTATGACATTGAATACCCCAATTATGTTTTGATTATTTTACTGATATTTATTCAGAGATTTTAAAACATTAGAAAGTTTTTTTTAACCATTCATTTTTATCATTGAAGAGCAAAAGTCTGGGTGTGGGACAAGCACAAAACAGCAATATTTGCATATAATGATGCTGAAAAAAAGGTGAAAAAGTCATCGCAGACTACTAGAACAAATTTCTTAAAACACTTTCATTGTAAAGATAACTATAAAAGTGTGAAATTTCCCCTTTTTTTCTGTTTTTCATACAATATGATCAAAGGACATAAGTGCCCGTAGTCTAAGAATCACCCATAGATGCAAAACCAGGTATTTTTTTTTTTAATGGAGAAAAATGCAGTTGAAAATGGAGAGTTAAAGGAAACCATATTAAGAAATGCACAGACTTTCATCAATAAAATGAAAACAGTTCGTTCGAATTCTTTCATATTTTGCACACTGGTGGTCCTCTTGACAGCCAAGTATATGTTGGCCTCAACTAAAAATTGATGGTTTTGGAGATACTGGGTGTTGCATCTGATCTCTTCATTTTTTTTTAGATACCCTTTCCTCCATTTTGGCACATACAGTAGTGTTCAGAATAATAGTAGTGCTATGTGACTAAAAAGATTAATCCAGGTTTTGAGTATATTTCTTATTGTTACATGGGAAACAAGGTACCAGTAGACTCACACAAATCCAACAAGACCAATTCATGATATGCACACACATAAGGCTATAAAATTGGGCTATTAGTTAAAAAAAAAGAAAAGGGGGTGTTCACAATAATAGTAGAGTGGCATTCAGTCAGTGAGTTTGTCAATTTTGTGGAACAAACAGGTGTGAATCAGGTGTCCCCTTAAGGATGAAGCCAGCGTCTGCTGAACATGCTTTTCTCTTTGAAAGCCTGAAGAAAATGGGACGTTCAAGACGTTCAGAAGAACAGCGTAGTTTGATTAAAAAGTTGATTGGAGAGGGGAAAACTGCAAAAAATTATAGGCTGTTCATCTACAATGATCTCCAATGCTTTAAAATGAAAAAAAAAAAAAAAAGACGTGTGGAAGAAAAAACCATCAAAATGGATAGAAGAATAACCAGAATGGCAAAGGCTCACCCATTGATCAGCTCCAGGATGATCAAAGATGGTCTGGAGTTACCTGTAAGTGCTGTGACAGAAGACGCCTGTGTGAAGCTAATTTATTTGCAAGAATCTGTTAAATAAAAGATGTCCAGAAGAGGTTACAGTTTACCCAATGGTCACTCTGTCAGAGCTCCAGCATTCCTCTGGAGAGAGGAGAGCCTTCCAGAAGGTGTGAAAGCAAAATAATTGTCTCCATGTGGCGCCATGTTTATTTCATATTATTATTATTTCATATCGTGTTCACCACTACCTCCATGACCAGTGAAAGATCAAGGGCCAAGACGTCACCTGGTATGGCGGAGCCGGGGTCCCACCCTAGAGCCAGGCCTGGGGTTGCGGCGCGCGAGCGCCTGGTGATCGGGCCTTAGCCCATGGGGCCCGGCCGGGCTCAGCCTGAAGGAGCAACGTGGGCCCGCCCTCCTGTGGGTTCACTACCTGCAGAGGGGGCCATAGGGGTCGGGTGTAGCGAGGATTAGGTGGCGGTCGAGGGCGGGTGGCCCGGCGGCCCGGTCCATGCTCACAGCCCCTGGCTGTTGGGACGTGGAATGTCACCTCGCTGGGGGGTAAGGAGCCTGAGCTTGTGTGGGAGGTTGAGAGATACCAACTAGAGATAGTCGGGCTCACCTCCACGCACAGCATGGGCTCTGGTACCCAACTCCTGGAGAGGGGCTGGACGCTTCATTTTTCTGGCGTTGCCCACGGGGAGAGGCGGAGAGCTGGGGTTGCATTGCTTATTGCTCCACAGCTCAGTCGCCATGTGTTGGAGTTCACTCTGGTGAACGAGAGGATCGCGTCAATGCGCCTTCGGGTCGGGGACAGGTCTCTCACTGTTGTCTCGGCCTACGGGCCAAGCGGCAGTGCAGAGTACCCAACCTTCGTGGAGTCCCTGGGAGGGGTACTAGATAGCGCTCCGACTGGGGACTCCATTGTTCTCCTGGGGGATTTCAACGCCCAAGTGGGCAGCGACAGTGAGACCTGGAGGGGGGTGATCGGGAAGCACGGCCTCCCCGTTCTGAACCCGAGTGGTGTTCAGTTCAGGGAAGCACGGCCTCCCCAATCTGAACCCGAGAGGTGTTCAGTTGTTGGACTTCTGTGCTAGTCACAGTTTGTCCATCATGAACACCATGTTGGAGCACAAGCGTGTCCATAAGTGCACGTGGCACCAGGACACCCTGAGCCGGAGGTCGATGATCGACTTTGTAGTCGTATCATCTGACCTTCGGCCACGTGTCTCGGACACTCGAGTAAAGAGAGGGGCAGAGCTGTCGACCGATCACCACCTGGTGGCGAGTTGGATCCGCTGGGAGGGGAGGAAGCCGGTCAGACCTGGCAGGCCCAAACGTATCATGAGGGTCTGCTGTGAACGACTGGCGGAACCCTCTGTCAGGGGGTCTTCAACTCCCACCTCCGGGAGAGCTTCTCCCAGATTCCGGGGAAGGTTGGAGACATGGAGTCTGAGTGGACCATGTTCTCCACCTCCATTGTTGATGCGGCCGCTCGTAGCTGTGGTCGCAAGGTCTCTGGTGCCTGTCGCGGCGGCAATCCCCGAACCCGGTGGTGGACACAGGAAGTAAGGGATGCCGTCAAGCTGAAGAAGGAGTCCTACTTATCTTTGTTGGGAGGTGGGACCCCAGAGGCAACTGACAGGTACCGGCAGGCCAAGCATGCCGCAGCCCGTGCGGTCGCAGAGGCAAAAACTCGGGTCTGGGAGGAGTTCGGGGAGGCTATGGAGGAGGACTATCGGTCAGCCTCGAAGAGATTCTGGCAAACCATCCGACGCCTCAGGAGGTGGAAGCAGTTGACCCTGACTGGGGATGTTGTTGAGCGGTGGAAGGAGTACTTCGAGGATCTCCTCAATCCCATCGTCACGTCTTCCGAAGAGGAAGCAGAGACTGTGGACCCAGAGGCGGACTTATCCATTACCCAGGCAGAAGTCACCAAGGTGGTTAGAAAGCTCCTCGGTGGCAAGGCTCCTGGGGTGGATGAAATCCGTCCTGAGTACCTTAAGTCTCTGGATGTTGTGGGACTGTCTTGGGTGACACGCCTATGCAACATCGCGTGGCGATCGGGGACAGTGCCTCTGGATTGGCAGACCGGGGTGGTTGTCCCCCTGTTTAAGAAGGGGGACCGGAGGATGTGTTCCAACTATAGGGGGATCACACTCCTCAGCCTCCCCGGTAAAGTCTATTCCAGAGTACTGGAGAGGAGAATTCGACCGATGGTCGAATCTCGGATTCAGGAGGAGCAGTGTGGTTTTCGTCTTGGTCGCGGCACACTGGACCAGCTCTACACGCTCCATCGGGTGCTCGAGGGTTCATGGGAGTTCGCCCAACCAGTCCACATGTGTTTTGTGGATTTGGAGAAGGCGTTTGACCGTGTCCCTCGGGGCACCCTGTGGGGAGTGCTCCGGGAATACGGGGTCCGGGGTCGTTTGCTAAGGGCTATCCGGTCCCTGTACGACCGCAGCAGGAGCTTGGTTCGCATTGCCGGTAGTAAGTCAAACCTGTTTCCAGTGCACGTTGGCCTCTGCCAGGGCTGCCCTTTGTTGCCGGTTCTGTTCATTATTTTTATGGACAGAATTTCTAGGCGCAGCCAGGGTGTAGAGGGGGTCTGGTTTGGGAACCACAGAATCTCTTCTCTGCTGTTTGCGGATGATGTGCTTCTGTTGGCTTCGTCAAATCAGGACCTTCAGCGTGCACTGGGGCGGTTTGCAGCCGAGTGTGAGGCGTCCGGGATGAAAATCAGCACCTCCAAATCCGAGGCCATGGTTCTTGACTGGAAAAAGGTGCTTTGCCCTCTTCAGGTCGGTGGAGTGTCCTTGCCTCAAGTGGAGGAGTTTAAGTATCTCGGGGTCTTGTTCACGAGTGAGGGACGGATGGAGCGTGAGATCGATAGATGGATCGGTGCAGCGTCTGCAGTGATGCGGTCGCTGTATCGGACCGTCGTGGTGAAGAGAGAGCTGAGTAGGGAGGCAGGACTCTTGATTTCCCTTTCGATCTACGTTCCGATTCTCACCTATGGTCATGAGATTTGGCTCATGACCGAAAGAACGAGATCGCGGGTACAAGCGGCCGAGATGAGTTTCCTCCGCAGGGTGGCTGGGCGCTCCCTTAGAGATAGGGTGAGGAACTCGGTCACTCGGGAGGAGCTCGGAGTCAAGCTGCTGCTCTTCCACGTCGAAAGGAGTCAGTTGAGGTGGCTTGGGCATCTTTTCCGGATGCCCCCTGGACGCCTCGCTGAAGAGGTGTTCCGGGCACGTCCCATTGGGAGGAGGCCCCGGGGAAGACCCAGGACATGCTGGAAGGATTACATCTCTCGGCTGGCTTGGGAATCAATCAATCAATCAATCAATCAATCAATTTTATTTATATAGCGCCAAATCACAACAAACAGTTGCCCCAAGGCGCTTTATATTGTAAGGCAAGGCCATACAATAATTACGTAAAAACCCCAACGGTCAAAACAACCCCCTGTGAGCAAGCACTTGGTGACCTTGGGAAGGAAAAACTCCCTTTTAACAGGAAGAAACCTCCAGCAGAACCAGGCTTCTCCAGCAGGGAAGGCCTTGGGGTTCCCCCGGAGGAGCTGGGGGAGGTGTGTGTGGATCGGGAGGTCTGGGCGGCTTTGCTTGAGCTGCTGCCCTCGCGACCCGACTCCGGATAAAGCGGAAGAAAATGGATGGATGGATGGTGTTCACCACTGTGGGAATGCACTGTGAAATGCTCTTGCTTAATCCAGAGACTGTTCATGCAGTATGTGCAAAACGACTGATAGCCACATTTCTGTCTGACTCAGAGTGACACAGTCTGTTCTGATCGCGCCTAACTGCAGCCTTGAGACAAAACATCTCGTTCAGATGAAGTCATTTTCAAATAGCTGCAGTTATCAGTTTGGGGAGATGAGCTCATAAGAACTTGTGCACAAACACCGTCCTGATGTATACATAAGGGTGCACTCTTAAGTACTGAGTCACACACACACACACGCACGCACGCACGCACGCAGACATGCTTGCTGTATGCTGTTCGTTGGTGTGTCCAAAGCGCTTTGTATAATAAAGCAGTTGATCTTGACAAATAGTCAACTTCCTGACTATTCCTTCCACTACAGCCAGAGACCGCTTGGTCCAAAGTTCGAAATTTAGCCTCCACAATGGACAACCATCTCTGCAGCAATCTAATCAGGCCTGTATGGTAGAGTGACCAGACGGAAGCCACTCCTTAGTAAAAGGCAAATGGCAGCCCACCTGGAGTTTGCCAAAAGGCACCTGAAGGACTCTCAGACCAAGAGAAACAAAATTCTCTGGTCTGATGAGACAAAGATTGAACTCTTTACCATGAATGCCAGCCGTCATGTTTGGAGGAAGCCAGGCACCATCCCTACAGTGAAGCATGGTGGTGACAGCATCATGCTGTGGGGATGTTTTTCAGCAGCAGGAACTGATGGAGCTTGATAGATGCTGCAAAGAGGAATAGGTAAAACCACCTAAAGATAGGTGCGCCAAGCTTGTGGCATCATATTCAAAACGACTTGAGGCTGTAATTGCTGCCAAAGGTGCATCAATAAACTACTAAGCAAAGGCTGTGAATACAAATTTGCAAAAAAAAAAAACAACAACAAAACTTTCATCATGTTATCATGTGGTGTTCTGAGTAAAATTTTGAGCGGGGGGATAAAATGAATTTACGCCATTTTGGAATAAGGGTGTAACAAAATGTGGAAACAGTGAAGTGCTGGAATACTTTCCAGATGCACTGTACCACATCTGGCATAAAACACAAAACATTTCAATAACATTGAACTGATTTAAGTGAAAAGTCTTTTCAATGTGACATCTTAAAGTTTTTATTGCCGTCAGAACAGAGAAATATAGAAAAATTCACACTGACAACTGCAGAAAATAGTGTGCACTCATTTTGTGCACATTTAAGGCACTTTAATGTAGCATTGTGAAAGCCACTCAAACCAGATGCAATCTCAAGACAAATCTCAAATTATAACCCCCGTACTCAAAGTGTGAATGTTTACAGTCCATTTTACACAAGGCAATTCTCTACTATGTCAACCTGATGGAAGGTTTTGATCAGCAGAGGGAATGTTAGTAGCATTTTCACAGACCTAAGTGCATGCAGTACAAAAATCTTAAAATCAGAAGAGTGTTCTGGTAGGAAAATCAAAAAGGAGAGCTCTGCCATTGCCAACTTTAAAGATGTAACAAATGTCTAAAAGTTCACAGTGAAACTACAAACAAGAATTTCAGCTGCTTCAAACTTCTAGATATCTCCTACTTGGATGACTGAGAATCTTAATGTATAACAAATAGTTCTTTAACAACATCTATGCACGTTAATCAGACCCATAATTTTACCCAGAAAATAAGTCCTTGGGTCCTTCAACACATCTCACTTAGCAGGAAATAAAATATGGTAACACGGAATCCCTGTGATAAATAAATAGATTTAAAGTGGGCCCATATGGAGTTCCACACTGTGATCATATATATATATATATATATATATATAAAAAATAAAAAGCAAAAGCAGGAATGTGTGTTTCTAATCTCTTGTAGTTGATTTTATAATAAAGTTTTGTTTTTTTTAAGCAGAGCTCTGAACTGGAAACCTTTTGAAGCTTCCAATCTGCAAATGGCACTTCTCACTGTAAACGGGTTTAACAGTCTATGCTTAGAATTTGTTTCTCAAAGTGTTGTGGCTGCTTTCACCAGTATATACAATCTGCACCACTCTGACTGCAGTATATGCGGGAGATTCTCCAAGACAAGACAAACCCCATATTTGTGGAGATGCACCCAGAGAATCAGGCAAACTGCAAAGGGTAGAGCACGGAGGTGGGGACTGCACACGTCACAAAATCACAATGGAGATATAGTAATTCCACTTTAGGTCTGCAAAAAAAAACTGAACGCCAATGGAAGACCGTGACAATAATTCAGCAGGGCTGGCTCAGTCCGAGTCCTCGTCATCCAAATACTCTTCTGCATTGCTGTGTGTGCGGGTGATGTCTGAAACAACACAATGTTCAAGTGTTTAAGCATGTGTAGTTTTCCGTAACTCATTTCTGCATCATATTTTAAATGATTTGAAGCATTTTCAAAAACACAAGGCGCAGTTAATCTGATTTAAGATGGAAATAAACACAAGTCAAGTATCGTTAAGTATCAGTTCGAGTGGGCTTTTGCCCCGGTCCACTGCCCACAAAACAGCACACCAGTTCCTTTATTCTAATCTTGCAGGTGGTGAGGACACCTGGAGGTGACAATGGCTGAATCTCAATTCTACCCCTCAGCCCTTCCCCTTACCCCTTTCCCTTCCATTTTGTGCAAGCACAAGAGACAGAGGGGTGTCTCAATTCTCTTTTTGGAGCGAGACGGAGTGAATCTGGATGCACACTCCATTTAGAGGGGTAGGAGGAGCTTACTGCTGTCTCCAAAGAAACAAACATGGCGCCGAGAGCCGCACAAATGAAAGCGGCTTTCATTACAAATTACGCTGTTTGGAAAGTTATAACTTGCCAAAAAACTTTACAGGCAATTGCCTATGACAGCAACATGTATGCTGCTGGATGCATGTTGTGTATACTGTCGTTCTGAAGAATATCGTAACTTCGCTCGTGCGATGAGGCGTTATAATTATTAATTATAATTAATTAATTATTAATACTATTAATTATTATTATAAATTACAAATTAATTATTAATACCACAAATTTTTCCAACATGATTGTGATGTGTCAAAGAAATCTGGGACTTCTATTTCTTTGCATTTACACAGAAAGGCGAAAAAATAAAAAGAACAAACAGGTTACTACAACAGGTTTTGCTTCGGTTGCCACGTTGACAAACAGTGAAGACGGCAGTTTGAGACGGGCCGTTTTTTCCCCCCTAAGGTGGAGGGGTGTCTCAATTCATAGGGCTAGAGGCATACCCCTTCTCCTTACCCCTTGTTTTAAAGGGGCAGGTGTAGGGGTAGGGCCAAGGGAAAGGGGTACAAAAGAGAATTGAGATTGGGCCATAAGTTGTTTCTTTGAGTCCGACTGAGCCTCATGACTGTAGGCCTGGCCACTCCAAGAGGCGGCTCTGGTTTTCCTAGTTTGGGTGAGGTGACTATCCATGAATATGTCAATCATTCTTTTTTGAATTGCCCTTTGTCTCCTTACCTGGGACCAATTTGCCAAGGGAGACTCTACTAGGACCTAATGCTCCAGACAACACAGCTCCCAGGATCACTGAAACCCACAAACCCCTCCATCATTATAAGGTGTCATCTAGGTAGGGGCCCACATGTCATTTCCCTATGGAGGTCTTCCAGATATGTCCAACTGAGAGGAGGCCCTGGGAAGACCCAGGACACACTGGAGGATTATATCTCCCAGCTGGCTTGGGAACGCCTGGGACCTGTTCCAAATTTCTCAGACATGATCAATTCCCATTAGTGTCGGTATGTCTCATGCATCATAAGATCAAACTCAATGTCAAATTAAAATAATTTAAATATATAAGTTTAATATAAATTTTCCTTCTGGATAAATAAAGTTGATGTTATGTTAAATATCATTAAACAAGGAAAACAGCTGTAATGGTTCCTGAAAAGCTACGCCCATATTTTTTTCACAGAAAAACCATGAATCGACTAGAGCAGAATCAATAATGGCAACAACACATAAACTGAATCAATTCCCATCACAATGCACTGTGGGTGTGAAAAGTAATAAATACAAATAAATAAATACATAAAAATTTAAAAAGCAAAGTTTGACACTACTGATGTCGGCTTTTTACAATACATGCATCTGTGGTGACAAGACGGCACCTGGTGTAAATTTGGCCAAACTCAGTCAAAGAAGGTCTGGCTGCAGGCAGTGGAGAAAATGGAGCTCCACTCGAGACTGGAAAAAGATGATCTCCACTTGAGCTAGAGTGGAAATTGACATCTCCATCCTCAAAATGAGGAAGTAGCAGAGTTCATAGCATAGAAGCCAGATCGAAAGAGTTTTGTTTTTGTTTCAGCAATCTGAGGTGGGGATAGATTATGTTTACACTCTAGAGTGGAGCTCCACTTTCAGCCAGACCCTCCTCACTGTCAACACTGGACTGAGACGAGCGCTTCACGGTTTCCACCTGGTGGCAGCTCTACTTACTGCTTCCTTGCTTCCTCCTGAGGAGTGACGAACAATGGGCATCGGTGGCCATCTCCGCAGGCAGTTTATTCTCATTGTTCCTGATGTCTACCCGAGCATCTGAAACACATATTCAACGTAAACAACCACAACAAACTCACAAATAAATAAAGTTTGGACAGTTTTGTACGAAAGACATTCATTGGTGACCAAATCCTTCTGAACGTTTCTCTTCTGCATTTTTCCTGGCTTACCATCCTATTAATCTAATTAACAGCTCAAAATAAACAAACTTGATGACCACATTTCATCAAAAATGGGAGGCTTCAGTGATACTCACTCTTGTTGAGCAACATCTCCACGATGTCAGAGTAACCTTTCCAGGCAGCTGCATGCAGAGCAGTGTCGCCAAGTTTATTCTGGAAAAACAAAACATTATCACCGCCGGCAAACATCCTCCTCATAAATAAAGTGAAAATAAATTTCAAGCCGTGGCACAAAACCCAACTACACAAATGCACTTACTTTTATATTAAGCAGTGGCCGATCGATACGAGTTTATCAATGACCAATAAAACTGTTAGAGAACAGGGTGGCTGATATATGATGCCAATTTATTAAAATTTTTGTATGTGATACAACAGTTTAACAACAACAATAAATGAGACACGCAATGTTCGTACGTAAAGCTACTGTCTGGATTGTTTCTGCTCAAGTCTTGGGGACTGACTGACTAAAGGTTTGCATGTGTTAAAACATGCTCATACACCATAGCACTCGCAAAAACCCCGCATGCTGTGTTAACAGAGCGTACTGAGGATTGGGTCTTTCAAATGTACAAAATATTGTTTTTGTCTTCAGAAATATGCAATCTGGGGTTTGTCCACCTGAGTGTGCAAAACTGTGGAACATGCACAATATGATGTTTGCACACCCAACATGATTTTCAAGGTTTCAAAAAGGAAATGCAGTGGGTACTGACTGCATCTGTATTTTACAAGTTTGAAACCTTGGCATTAAGTTATTGCGCTTGACTCCTCACTGTAAATGCATTGTGTGCCTTCCACTATTCCCACGGTTTAAAGGCATCATTCTGCATGCAAATTGACATGGGGGTGGGGTGGGGGGGGTCCTAGCACTGTTCCAGAGAATCCACACTGACAAGCCCGCTTGTCAAATGTTTCTTTTAATTGGCTTCATGAGTGCAGACGAGACAAGGACAATTATTTCAAAACGCATTGAAAGAAGAATTCCACAAAACTACAACCTAGGCTCCATTTTTTTTAGATTTTTGGGGGTCATCCTTTTCAATGAAGTCAAAAAATGTATCTAATTGGTGCATTATCTATTAGTGACGCAAACAACGCTGCAGGAAGTGGACGCGAACCAGCTACTTAATGTTACTGGACAGGGCAATAACTCAGTAAACCAATTCTTGTCACCAAGAAATCGGCAGCAATGTCATTTGTCTGGTTGCATGGAGAGTGTCTTACAGGATGAGCTCTTCATTCACAATCAACTTGTAAGCACTCAGTGGAGAACAGTGCCAGCCAGTGGCTAGGAGGCTGAGGTAATCATCTAAATGTATAATCCAGTCACTGTAAAAAGTGTCTTTACATTTAGTGCACATGTTTACCTTCACAGAGACACATGTCAATCTATTGGATCCTTATGGGGACATTTGCATCTCTTCAGTGGCTACAAGAAGTAGTTCACCAGCTTGTCCTGTTCCATTAATTAGCCAGTTAGGTCATTACAGTGTTTGTGTTCAAAATCAATATTGCACTGACTAATTTAGTTTTTGTACTGACTGACAGGATGACCCCCAAAATGTGTAAAAATAGAACCTTGGTTGTAAAATTGCAGAGTACCCCTTTAATGGCTGGTTTAGCTCCACCCACCTAATAATAAAAAGGAGCAGTACATTCATTTTCACAACTGAGCCCTTCTGACCTGCTGGTTGAGCTCCACGTTGGACTGGCTGAGCAACAACTCCACCACATCTGACAAAGACAAGGGGGTGGAAAAGGAGAACTTGTTTAATGGCACCATCATATAACACAGAACAATAAAGAGTAGAAGAAAATCTCAGAACATTTCACAGGAACAGTGATGTTCCTGTTTTTGTATGTACTTTGTAATATTAATGTCCCATGTTCATCTTCTATAACACATACTATGAGTGCCATTCTCACATGAGTCAAATTTGATGTTCTTTGTGCAAAAACCAAAAAAAAAAAAAAAAAACCTATAAATATGGCTACCAACTCATTTTGAAACACCACAGTACATTTATCAATGTGCTTGTTAGAAGTTGTCATTTTCATGTTCTATGACAATGTAAATGCACTGCAAATACTCAATGTGCATTTTATGCCCTTAGAATGTTACCTTTGTGTCCTCCGTGGCATCCCCAATAGAGAGCAGTATTTCCAGCTTTATCCAGCCCATTGATTCCCACTTTGTTATCTACACACTCCCGCAGCCAGTTTAGATTTCCTGTTTGAATGTGCGTGTGCGCGCACACACACACACACACACACACACACACACACACACACACACACACACACACACACACACACACACACACACACACACACACACACACACACACACACACACACACACACACACACACACACACACACACACACACACACACACACACAATGAAGAGTGCTATTACCAATGCAAACTGTGTGATAGTTTTTTAACACAAACAGAAAAAAATGGAATGTAGGTAACTGCTGCACCTCGTTTGGCTGCTTCATGCAATGGATTGTCAATAGACTGTGCATTCTCAACCACTGGGGGGGATAATAGGTGCATAATGTTAAATGAATAAGGACAAAGCCATGCCTTTCACATGACATTTTACAAATTTAGCAGCTATTTTATCAGTTAAATGCAATAAACCTATGAGGTTTAGCTTTCCATTACTCACCGTAGTTACTTGGGATTAGTCCAGCCCTGCCTTTGCATGTACCCTTCCACCAATTACTGTCACTCTGAGAATAACAATCAGGTAAAGAAAGCCAAACTAGTCATATACAAGTTAAAGTATACATTAGGGCTGTTCATGTTATACTCGTATAGGGAAAAAATAAAAGTTGGGAGAGACTTCAGGCCACATGTTATTTTTGCTCCACTTGTGATTTTATAGGTGCAGACCAAATTTGAACTCAATCAGATAAGACTTAAGAGGTCCCCAGAGTGACACATTTTCCTCTCTCTCCGCTAGCAAGGCAACGTCACCCTAAGGGTGAAGACTTTGATGCCATTATTTTCTTTTACAGGTACATGTGATGGTTTCTAATCACAAAAAGTGGTGGTTGATTGATCACTAAGAGGAGAACATTACTGGAATTACTGGATTACAACATTGCTTGTTTGGGGAAAATTGTTGCTTTGTGGGGACCCCTAAACAATGTCCGATTACAACAAAGATATGGCACAGATCTTTTATTTTATTAGCGGAACAAGAACAACATGTGGCCCAAACGATTTTGTAACATTTGACATTTTGAACAGGTCTAATATACATACACTTGTCATGGCCCTAAATGTCATGGCAATATTTTAGTTTAATTGATTTCTTGGAACTTTTTTGTGTTTTATTTATTTTTTCTGGGGTGGAGTGACTGTACAACATACATTTTCATTAGAAGAATAAGAATTTGGCGTATATGCTTTAATTTATTTTTGGGCTTATGAAGTCAATACAGGGTCAAAATGATCCATACAGCACATTTAAAATTTGGCTGAGTTTGAGCAAATTTCACCTTGAGCAGATACTTGTTATATTTTTATGCTGATGACCTGCAAATCTATCTGCCACTTAAGCTCCCATCAAATTCTCTGACTATTTTGGTAAATTGTCTGCAGGAAGTGAAAACTTGGTTGGCTCAAAACTTTCTAATTCTCAATGAGAATAAAACTGAAATAGTTAGTTTTGGCCCTGCATGGTCATCTGGTTCATGTGATGTGCTTGGTCCTTTGTCTTCCTGTGTGCATGATTCTGTCAGAAATTTGGGGGTCATTTTTGACAGCTCCTTCAAAATGGACAAGCAAATTAATTCTGTGGTAAAGGCCAGTTTCTACCAACTTAGAATTTTGAGAAAAGTGAAGGCTTACCTCCCAGCGTGTGATTTTGAGCGAGTTATTCATTTGTTTATAACATCAATCAATCAATCAATTTTATTTATATAGCGCCAAATCACAACAAACAGTTGCCCCAAGGCGCTTTATATTGTAAGGCAAAGCCATACAATAATTACGGAAAAACCCCAACGGTCAAAACGACCCCCTGTGAGCAAGCACTTGGCAACAGTGGGAAGGAAAAACTCCCTTTTAACAGGAAGAAACCGCCAGCAGAACCAGGCTCAGGGAGGGACAGTCTTCTGCTGGGACTGGTTGGGGCTGAGGGAGAGAACCGGGAAAAAGACATGCTGTGGAGGGGAGCAGAGGTCAATCACTAATGATTAAATGCAGAGTGGTGCATACAGAGCAAAAAGAGAAAGAAACACTCAATGCATTATGGGAACCCCCCAGCAGTCTACGTCTATAGCAGCATAACTAAGGGATGGTTCAGGGTCACCCGATCCAGCCCTAACTATAAGCTTTAGCAAAAAGGAAAGTTTTAAGCCTAATCTTAAAAGTAGAGAGGGTGTCTGTCTCCCTGATCCGAATTGGGAGCTGGTTCCACAGGAGAGGAGCCTGAAAGCTGAAGGCTCTGCCTCCCATTCTACTCTTACAAACCCTAGGAACTACAAGTAAGCCTGCAGTCTGAGAGCGAAGCGCTCTATTGGGGTGATATGGTACTATGAGGTCCCTAAGATAAGAAGGGACCTGACTATTCAAAACCTTATAAGTAAGAAGAAGAATTTTAAATTCTATTCTAGAATTAACAGGAAGCCAATGAAGAGAGGCCAATATGGGTGAGATATGCTCTCTCCTTCTAGTCCCCGTCAGTACTCTAGCTGCAGCATTTTGAATTAACTGAAGGCTTTTCAGGGAACTTTTAGGACAACCTAATAATAATGAATTACAATAGTCCAGCCTAGAGGAAATAAATGCATGAATTAGTTTTTCAGCATCACTCTGAGACAAGACCTTTCTAATTTTAGAGATATTGCGTAAATGCAAAAAAGCAGTCTTACATATTTGTTTAATATGCGCTTTGAATGACATATCCTGATCAAAAATGACTCCAAGATTTCTCACAGTATTACTAGAGGTCAGGGTAATGCCATCCAGAGTAAGGATCTGGTTAGACACCATGTTTCTAAGATTTGTGGGGCCAAATACAATAACTTCAGTTTTATCTGAGTTTAAAAGCAGGAAATTAGAGGTCATCCATGTCCTTATGTCTGTAAGACAATCCTGCAGTTTAGCTAATTGGTGTGTGTCCTCTGGCTTCATGGATAGATAAAGCTGGGTATCATCTGCGTAACAATGAAAATTTAAGCAATGCCGTCTAATAATACTGCCTAAGGGAAGCATGTATAAAGTGAATAAAATTGGTCCTAGCACAGAACCTTGTGGAACTCCATAATTAACCTTAGTCTGTGAAGAAGATTCCCCATTTACATGAACAAATTGTAATCTATTAGATAAATATGATTCAAACCACCGCAGCGCAGTGCCTTTAATACCTATGGCATGCTCTAATCTCTGTAATAAAATTTTATGGTCAACAGTATCAAAAGCAGCACTGAGGTCTAACAAAACAAGCACAGAGATGAGTCCACTGTCTGAGGCCATAAGAAGATCATTTGTAACCTTCACTAATGCCGTTTCTGTACTATGATGAATTCTAAAACCTGACTGAAACTCTTCAAATAGACCATTCCTCTGCAGATGATCAGTTAGCTGTTTAACAACTACCCTTTCAAGAATTTTTGAGCGAAAAGGAAGGTTGGAGATTGGCCTATAATTAGCTAAGATAGCTGGGTCAAGTGATGGCTTTTTAAGTAATGGTTTAATTACTGCCACCTTAAAAGCCTGTGGTACATAGCCAACTAATAAAGATAGATTGATCATATTTAAGATTGAAGCATTAAATAATGGTAGGGCTTCCTTGAGCAGCCTGGTAGGAATGGGGTCTAATAGACATGTTGATGGTTTGGATGAAGTAACTAATGAAAATAACTCAGACAGAACAATCTGAGAGAAAGAGTCTAACCAAATACCGGCATCACTGAAAGCAGCCAAAGATAACGATACGTCTTTAGGATGGTTATGAGTAATTTTTTCTCTAATAGTTAAAATTTTATTAGCAAAGAAAGTCATGAAGTCATTACTAGTTAAAGTTAAAGGAATACTCGGCTCAATAGAGCTCTGACTCTTTGTCAGCCTGGCTACAGTGCTGAAAAGAAACGTGGGGTTGTTCTTATTTTCTTCAATTAGTGATGAGTAGTAAGATGTCCTAGCTTTACGGAGGGCTTTTTTTATAGAGCAACAGACTCTTTTTCCAGGCTAAGTGAAGATCTTCTAAATTAGTGAGACGCCATTTCCTCTCCAACTTACGGGTTATCTGCTTTAAGCTGCGAGTTTGTGAGTTATACCATGGAGTCAGGCACTTCTGATTTAAAGCTCTCTTTTTCAGAGGAGCTACAGCATCCAAAGTTGTCTTCAATGAGGATGTAAAACTATTGACGAGATACTCTATCTCACTTACAGAGTTTAGGTAGCTACTCTGCACTGTGTTGGTATATGGCATTAGGGAACATAAAGAAGGAAACATATCCTTAAACCTAGTTACAGTGCTTTCTGAAAGACGTCTAGTGTAATGAAACTTATTCCCCACTGCTGGGTAGTCCATCAGAGTAAATGTAAATGTTATTAAGAAATGATCAGACAGAAGGGAGTTTTCAGGGAATACTGTTAAGTCTTCAATTTCCATACCATAAGTCAGAACAAGATCTAAGATATGATTAAAGTGGTGGGTGGACTCATTTACATTTTGAGCAAAGCCAATTGAGTCTAATAATAGATTAAATGCAGTGTTGAGGTTTAACATCAATGACAGCTTGGAGTCTTTTGTGGTAGTTGTGGACGAGGCTCTCTGATGGTAAAGCTGTCACTGAATGTTTCAGACTTTATTTACATCAATTACAAAGAAATACAAACAATATGACACTCTATGGTAAATCTGCATGGAGTAGACAGTTCCCAAAAACTGAGTGACTGTGCAAGAAGTAGAAGAGTGAGGAAAGCCACCAAGACACCCAGGCAACCCAGAAGAAGTTACAGACTTACATGACTGTGATTGAAGAAATTATGCACAGTGCAAGCTTTGCATTTTGTATCACTAGTTATCCATCTTCATGACGAAGTGGTATAGAGGAGAAATTTCTTAAAAAGAAGACCTGAAACTTCAGCTACAAATTGTCAGAAGGTACATCTGAGATGCAAGCCTGGATTTGATCTGTTTTGGTGAAAGAAAATCCTTCTCTGCTCTACTCCACTATGAAGCTAAGAGTAGTGATGCAAAATGCAAAGCTTGCACTGTGCACAATTTCTCCAATCACAGCCACATAAGCCCATAACTTCTCCTCGGTTGTTCGGGTGTCTTGGTGGCTTTCCTCACTCTTCTCCTTCTTGCACAGTCACTAAGTTTTTGAGAACTGTCTACTCCATGCAGATTTAGCATAGAGTGCCATATTGTTTGTATTTCTTTGTAATTAATGTAAATAAAGTCCAAGACATATTCAGTGTAGGGCTGCAACAAACGATTATTTGGATCATCGATGAATCTGATGGGGTTTCGACATGATTAATCGGATTAGCGGGGAATTTTTTAAAAATGTGCCAGGGAAACAATTTTTCTCTACTTCCATCACTTTATTTAACAACAGAATATTATTTGAAAACTTAAAATACTTGAAAATCAACAAATCGTCAAATGTCCCTTGGCTGTTGAAATATAAAATAATAAAGAATAAAACAGTTTACACACTCAACAAAAATATAAACGCAACACTTTTCGTTTTGCTCCCATTTTGTATGAGATGAACTCAAAGATCTAAAACTTTTTCCACATACACAATATCACCATTTCCCTCAAATATTGTTCACAAACCAGTCTAAATCTGTGACAGTGAGCACTTCTCCTTTGCTGAGATAATCCATCCCACCTCACAGGTGTGCCATATCAAGATGCTGATTAGACACCATGATTAGTGCACAGGTGTGCCTTAGACTGCCCACAATAAAAGGCCACTCTGAAAGGTGCAGTTTTGTTTTATTTGGGGGGGGGGATACCAGTCAGTATCTGGTGTGACCACCATTTGCCTCATGCAGTGCAACACATCTCCTTCGCATAGAGTTGATCAGGTTGTCAATTGTGGCCTATGGAATGTTGCTCCACTCCTCTTCAATGGCTGTGCGAAGTTGCTGGATATTGGCAGGAACTGGTACACGCTGTCGTATACACCGGTCCAGAGCATCCCAAACATGCTCAATGGGTGACATGTCCGGTGAGTATGCCAGCCATGCAAGAACTGGGACATTTTCAGCTTCCAAGAATTGTGTACAGATCCTTGCAACATGGGGCCGTGCATTATCCTGCTGCAACATGAGGTGATGTTCTTGGATGTATGGCACAACAATGGGCCTCAGGATCTCGTCACGGTATCTCTGTGCATTCAAAATGCCATCAATAAAATGCACCTGTGTTCTTCGTCCATAACAGACGCCTGCCCGTACCATAACCCCGCCGCCACCATGGGCCACTCGATCCACAACATTGACACCAGAAAACCGCTCCCCCACACGATGCCACACACACTGTCTGCCATCTTCCCTGGACAGTGTGAACCGGGATTCATCCGTGAAGAGAACACCTCTCCAACGTGCCAAACGCCAGCGAATGTGAGCATTTACCCACTCAAGTGGGTTACGACGACGAACTGGAGTCAGGTCGAGACCCCGATGAGGACGACGAGCATGCAGATGAGCTTCCCTGAGACGGTTTCTGACAGTTTGTGCAGAAATTCTTTGGTTATGCAAACCGATTGTTTCAGCAGCTGTCCGAGTGGCTGGTCTCAGACGATCTTGGAGGTGAACATGCTGGATGTGGAGGTCCTGGGCTGGTGTGGTTACACGTGGTCTGCGGTTGTGAGGCTGGTTGGATGTACTGCCAAATTCTCTGAAACGCCTTTGGAGACGGCTTATGGTAGAGAAATGAATATTCAATACACGAGCAACAGCTCTGGTTGACATTCCTGCTGTCAGCATGCCAATTGCATGCTCCCTCAAATCTTGCGACATCTGTGGCATTGTGCTGTGTGATAAAACTGCACCTTTCAGAGTGGCCTTTTATTGTGGGCAGTCTAAGGCACACCTGTGCACTAATCATGGTGTCTAATCAGCATCTTGATATGGCACACCTGTGAGGTGGGATGGATTATCTCAGCAAAGGAGAAGTGCTCACTATCACAGATTTAGACTGGTTTGTGAACAATATTTGAGGGAAATGGTGATATTGTGTATGTGGAAAAAGTTTTAGATCTTTGAGTTCATCTCCTACAAAATGGGAGCAAAACCAAAAGTGTTGCATTTAAATAATAAAGAACAAAAATAATTATTTCAGATGGCACTGCTTTATCAAAGTGCTGAGTTGCCGTAAAACAACATTGAAACATATAAATGTTATAAAATATATGGTCAAAAAAGAGGTATTTTTGTTGCTGCAAATGAGCAATTAGCATAACCAGTTAACCATAAAACCTAAATCAAAAACTGTAGCCTGACTCATTATATGTGCAATATTCTCTGTATAACTTGTAAACTATGTGGTCATTTCACAATGACACATGTGACTCGTGTCTCTTTCTCTAAAATTGTATTGTAGCATTATTAGTTATTATTACTATTATTATTGTTGCTATTATTATTAATATATAAATAAAATTAAATTAAAAATATAATTTGTAATACATTTGACACTTTTACAACAACAAATGCGGAGCCATTAATTATTATACAGAAAACAAATGCACAAATATGCTGAAATGCCAGCAGCTTAATGCTAACTTTAACACTGAAAACGGCATAGACATGCTAAGGCTTTAGCATTGGCGTTAGCATAGAATACATCTATTAACTGTTTCAGAAGACCATAACAGGCCAGTTTAACATAAAAAAGGTAAATATCCCTCACAGACATATGCTCTTTAGGGTATTAGTGGGGAAAAATTAAGATAAAGTGAAATAAAACAAATGAAACCAACGAAGCTGCAGCTCGAAGCACTCCTTCATTGGTTCAAGATTCAAAGCAAAGCTCGGTTGATTATATGGAAGAAATGAAACATTTGCGGTAAAACAAAGTTTTTTAGCAACTAATCGATGACTAAATTAGTTGACAACTATTTTAATAATCGATTTTAATCGATTAACTTGATTAGTTGTTTCAGCTCTAATTCAGTGGCAGCTTTACCATGAGAGCCTTGTCCAAAACTACCACAAAAGCAGGCTCGGACTGGTAATCTGTGATTTTGGGCATTTGCCCGGTGGGCCGCTGCACGTTTAGACGTACGTGGGCCGGCCCTCCCATATTTATAGAGATTATGGAAATACAGTGTTCTCGAACCGCGCGCTGCTGTCAACACGAGAAAAGTCCGTGATCGGTGAAGCTACAGCATTTAATCGGCGCAGCTGCAGAACCACTTCCTGAATTTGTGTCAAAATAAAAGTTCTGTAGTGTTTCATACATGGCGCAGTCTTATTCTAGGTTTCAGTTTTGTTTCCGTTTGATCACACAACGGTGACTTACATCGAGCACAATGATTGACATGACCAACAGCCAATGACAATTGGAGAAGCATACAGGGTGGCCAATCAGATTGCAGGAAGAGCAGGCGGCCGCTCCCGCCCCAGTGAATGGACTGACTCCTCGGCGCCTGGACTTCTCTCCGCTCTTCTACTGACTACAAGGTTGGAATCGTTTCTTTTATCTTTATTAACTGTGCTTTACTTTTGTTAGTCTTTAAATGCAACAGCTACGGACTTCAGCTTCTTAATTTGCCGCTGTGTGAATCCTAGCAGTGGTTAGCTTCTCGTTAGCATTATATAGCATAATCATTATAGAACTCTCTCTCTCACTCACACACACTTTGGAGACACAAAAGCTTTTTTCCGCTTGTGTGCTTTTGCTTCCGTTTTGTACTATGATCAAGGTGAAATGACAGTGAAAGTGTGTGTTTAGGTGTGTGTTCATGGTGTTTAGGTGTATAGTATTTGTTCATTGGGGGCTCGGTATGGACGGGTGGGTGTGCGTGTTTGGGGGTGTGTTCGTCGGGCCAATAGTGGGCTGGTCCAGAGGAAAAATGCCAGGGCCGAAATTCGTTCCTAGTCCGACCCTGCACAAAAGACTCCAAGCTGTCGATGTTAAAGGGGGCAATACACACTATTAAGAACTTTGGATCAGGGTCATTTGGGTAGTTCTCTTGTTATTTTGATTTAAAAAGAGGAAACACAGTTGTTGGACAATAAATGGTTTCACCCAACCACTAACCATGAGTGGGAAAAAAAGTTTTTGTGTTGTCATTCATATTCTCTTAAAAATGGCCAAAAAAGCAAAATTCTGCCAGGGTATGTAAACCTTTGAGCACAACTGTACTTGGAATCTGCAGTTAAAATGGTTGCCAAGAGACTTTACTGACATGCAACTCCGCGATCGTCTTTCTCAGATCTGCAATGAGCTCCTCGAACTTTCCCACCGTATTGGTCAATCCAATAAGTACTGTCAGCCAAACTTTTTTTGGTAAATGTTGGTACGTGCGAATTAACAGCTGCAATCAATCATGATCACTGATAAGTTAATACATAACCTCAGTGGGACTAGGTTTATTTTTAATCCTGTGTTGAAAAAGAAAAAAAAAAAACCTCAATCATTTTGTTGCCACATCCAGGTCATGGCGACAGCAGACCAAGCAGCTCATCCCACACTTCCCTATCCTTGTCCAAGCCCTCCAACTCTTCCTGGGTCTTCCCTGGGGTCACATCACAGATAGACATGCCTGGGAGACTCCCTAAGGAGACAACTAGGGGGCATCATCACAAGATGCCTGCACTGTCTCAGCTGGCTCCTTTCTAAGTGAAGAGCAGCACCTCTACTCCGAGCATCTTCTGCATGTTCGAGGTTGTCACCCTCTCCCTGAGTGTAAGCTCGGATACCTGACAAAGGTATCTCATTTATGCCGCTTGTATCCATGACCTTGTTCTGTTGATCGTTATCAAAAATTCATGGTACCATAGGTGAGAACAGGAGCGTAAATCCACTAGCACACAGAGTTTCACATTCCGGCTCAACTCCTCCTTCCAGTACAGCATCTGTAGAACATCAGATGTAGCCCCAATCCGTCTATCGACCTCACGGTCCAATTCACACCATTCAAGAACAAGACCTCGAGATATTAGAAATCCAAAACTTGGAGGAGGAACCAGCTCCTTATCCACTATGCTAAACTGTGTGCCAAAAAAAAAAAAAAAAAAAAAAAGATCATTTTTGCCATTAAAGATGTATGCTGTATCCCCACTTTCGCCCCACCCCAAAAAAGAAGTGTAAAGAAATCATTGACATTATCAGCATTTGCCATGACATCCATGCCTACAATGTGTACATGCAAACATCTGTAGAATCATTGTTTCTTGTATCTAAAAATCAAACAGACAAGAAAAAGGACAGTAAAAACAGCAACAACAAAAAAGACAAGCTAAAGTGTGAATTTGAAATGTTAATGAGTAAGACTGAAAATGACATGGACACAAGACTGAAAATACTAAATGCTTATGGGGAAAAATAAAAAAAGAACATAACTGCAACTCTGACATTCTAAACAAAAAGAGGAAGAAAAAGTGCCAATTCAAACTGGATCTAAAGTCCACAAGATTGTCCACAATCACACTTACTGTATCAGAGACGTACAAGATGTCTCCTTCTTCAAAGTACAGCTCCTCCGGCTGCAGGGGAAAAAAGGAAATCTCAATGTTACAGTCAGCTGGAAGCTCATTATAGTATTCTCAAACCTGTGCCTTGTTACCCTGCATGCTGGTCAACTAGTGAAGCAGGGTACTGTTTTCATTGCCATATGTGTCTGTAACTGTACACAAGATAACTCAAAAACAGCTGGACCAATTTCTTTCAAACTTTATTGCTTGGACAGCCATTTAGAGGTATTCAGATTTTTGAGTAGTTTGGTCAAAGGTCAGGGTCAAAGAAAACATGGCCTGAGAAAAATAACCAAGAAGCCTAGATGGATGATCTAAAACCATATACTGATCAGGAACATTTCTGTAACTGATTGGTATGAATGACTTCATAAAGTCACACCGAAGTCATATGATGAAGTCATATACTTTCAAAAACACCATCACAGATATATATGTGTACAGTATATTTACCTGTACATTTATTTCATGGTGTGTAGAGTGTGCAGAGTATACAACAGTCCAATGATGCCTTTCATTTAGATCTGCATTGATACACATTTCTGTCTTCAACACAAAATTAATGTTGTATGGTCTTAATCCTGAAAAGAAAATACTAAAGGATTATTAACCGACTGCAAGGTCTGTATGGGGAAACATCAGACCGATGTGTTGTCAGTACAGACAGAGCGGTAGCGAAACACGGGAAGGTTTGATATCTCCGTACAGACCAAGCAAGCAAGGTTAATAATTTCTTTATAAATAAACAAACAAACACACAAGCTTACAGTATTGCCCAAATATGAAAGCTGCTGACGGCTTGTAGTCAGACCTGCTCACTTCACCTCCATGAAGAACTTGCTAACAGATGGTCCGGTCATTAGCTGGTCAGCTTTCAATCCGTGTGTTTTGGCAGATGCCGTTTAGATATTTATGGAGTACGAGTATGTTTATGTTGAACTTTGATTTTCTAATTGTGTTTTTTTGCTTCTTGGTAAGTAAAGCAAATACGTGTTGCGGACCATCTGTCATGGTAACTGGTCTGGGTATGAAAAAACATCAGCCAATCAGAGCACACATAGCATCACAGCCATATAATAAGTAGACTTATCACCTGAGTATTTTTCATTAGAGATGAACAGTGGACACAGACTTCACTCATTTGTATTTAATTATAAATACAAATTAATTATACAGATACTTAGCAGAGATTCTAATTTTACATAAAAGGTTTGATTTAGTAAAGGTCTGTGAGTGTAAAAATGCCACTGCACTTGCAAACAGAAAGCACCAAGTACTGCATCTTTCAAATGTGCAAAATAGTGTGTACTGCCCAATTAGCTTGTGTGCCTTCATAAATGCAATTTGGGGTTTGCCCAGATGAGTATTAAAAATTCTGGTAGGAAACATGCAAATAGGTGATGTTTGCACACACAGAACATGATTTATAAGAAGTCAAAAGGAAATGTAGTGGGTGCTGACTGCGTTTGTATTTACGCCTTTGAGGCCTTGGCAGTAATTTACTGTTCACAGACTGCTGTTCCAGCAGCACAGAGATTACTACTTCCTCAAATGCAGAACACAGAAAAATAATTAATTGTACACATCTGACATATTTTAAGATTTAACGGTTTATCACGTGTGTTGAAAAGAGGACATTTTGGTGAAACTCGTGACCATTTCAGTGTCACATTGTGTCACACAAATAAACACACACCCACATCTCAGGGTGTATGTGGGATGAGACAGACGTCCGTGCACAGTATGTGTGCGTTCTGACAGTGAAAGCTGTGTGTTCTGATGGCACACAGACAGCTGTCCGTGTGTTCCAGCATTGCACACAGTGACCTGTGTGCTCGAGACAGCTGCCCCTCATCCCTCACAGACTCCAAACTATGTGTGCAGCACGTACAGGTGTATATGTGGATAATGCACACACATCTGTACATGCTGCAAGTGTATTCTACTGTGTGTTACTGTGCACTTCAATAATAAAACATACTGTTATTCGAGTACTGAGTTGCCTTCCATATATATCTGGATAAAAAGGTGCCTTGCATCTGCATCCAGTATGTAAATGAAGTGGCCGATTTCATTTCAATTTGTGCTTACAGCCATGGAAAAAAGCAAAATCTTCATTTACATACTGCCGTCTACGTCACATTACTGCCTACTACCAATTACACATTTACTCTAGGTAAAATACCTGCAAAACTATCTCCAGCCCAATGCACAAATGTTTGCCCATGCAATTTAGTGCTCCTCCTTATATGGGATCCTAATACATCAGGCCCTAAACTCTTTAGTACAGCACTTTATATTGTTTTAAGACAGGATTACTCCGTTTCATGAGAACTAACTGTTTTGCACAGAGGACACCCGTCCTTCATTTGCAAGTGTAAAGATTAGGGTTGGGTATCAGGAACCGGCTCGTTAAGAAATGATTCGACCCACCAACATCAATGGCCTTTTTTCCTCAACGATTCCCTTATCGGTCCTTCAGAGCGATCATTGTTTTTGAGGGTGTTAGTCGGGAAAATGATCACTTCTCTACATTGATTACAGACCCTGCAGCGGGTCTGTAATCAACCGCTTCTGCAGCACGACTCCGCTTTGAAGCTTGAACCAATGAAGCAGGGCTTCAATCCGCTGCTTTGTTGGTTCTTTGATTCACTGCTCTTCAGAAGCAGCAAGTCCGCTTCTTAACCCCTCTCAAAGCTATTTAAAATAAGTCAATCATGAGTCACTTTTGTCCAGATTAAAGTCACTAACTGGACTCTTGACTTGTTGCAGACAAGCAACGAGAATCGTCCTCCATTCCGTTTGTATCGGTCCAAACACTGTCGCTCTCTGCCGAGACAGAGTCCGTCGGAATTAATAACTTCAAAGTGAATCACCGTTTAAATCAAATGACATCTCTTTCCAAATGTTGTAATACAGACAATAAACTGCAATCGACTAAAAAAATTTTTTTCCTCCCAAAATGAGAAGTCATCCGTTCTTTATGAATTACATTGATGCTGACGTGCAGCACAGCTGAGCTCAGCTCAGAGGTATGGAGTGAGATTCATGCCAATAATGTCCAAAAGGAAATGCTTTTGACAAAAACTACCGATTTTGTTTATTTCTATCCATGTCCAGAGATCAAGGACCCACCATGTAGAGTTTATTTATGTCAAGAGTTTAAGGATTCAATAACCAATTTCATATTCATTTACTTTAAGACTTAATAAAATGATGACATAGAAAACCTGTAAAGCCTACTTTTAGTACACAGAAAATTCACAAGAGTTATCGATAAGGGAATCGATAAGGAATCAAATCGATATATAAAATGTTATCAATACCCATCCCTAGTTAAGACTGATTCAAGTCTATTTATTCAGTTTGTCTAAACTGTGCTTTTCATTGTCACCCTTTTTCATATCTGTTGAATGAGCCGAGATCCAAGTAGGAAAACATCAACATTTAGTACTGACAGAATCTGACTTCTCAATAAAATGTGTTTATAATATGTGCCCATTTTTTTCATGAAGACTACAATCTTGTTATATCTGTTCAAGCAGACATGCCACTCGTACAATGATGTCAGAATGCGTAGTGCCACCTCAGAAAGTGTAGAGGGGGAAAAGTGAAGTGTAACCACGCCGCAACAGTATAACCTTTGGGTAAAGACAAAATGGTATGATGATTGCATATTTACAAAGTCTTTGGCCAAAATGCTTTTAGGAATGTCCTTCTACGCCAAAAATAAAATAAAATATAAGCGGTCTGATGTATTCTCATGGCCCCTTTCCTCTCTAAAATACCGGTAAAATAAAAAAATAAAAAAATAACACTTAGGCTCAAATGCACTGATGCCACATTAACCATGTCCACGTTTTTCAATTTGTGTTGTCCATTTTGGAATAAGGTTGTAACAACAAAATGTGGAAAAAATTAAGCATGCTGTGAATACTTTCCAGATGCAGGGTGTATATGTATATGTATGTGTGTGTATATACATACATACATACATACACTCCCTGCATCTGGAAAGTATTCACAGCATGCTTAATTTTTTCCACATTTTGTTATGTTACAGCCTTATTCCAATATGGATGAAATTCATTTTTTCCCCTTAAAATTCTACAAACAAAAGCCTATAATGACAATGTGAAAAAAGATTGAGACTTTTTCAAATTTATTAATAAATAAATAAATAAATTAATAAATAAATAAATGAATAATAATAAAAATAATAATAATAATAATAATAATAAAAACTAAGAAATCACACGTACATAAGTATTCACAGCCTTTGCCATGAAGCTCAAAATTGAGTTCAGGTGCATCCTGTTTCCACTGATCATCCTTGAAATGTTTCTACAGATTAATTGGAGTCCGCCTGGGGTAAATTCAATTGATTGGATATGATTTAGAAAGACACACGCTTGTCTACATATAAGGTCCCACAGTTGACAGTGCATGTCAGAGCATAAACCAAGCATGAAGTCAAAGGAATTGTCTGTAGACCTCCAAGACAGGATTGTCTGGAGTTACAAATCTGGGGAAGGGTACAGAAACATTTCTGCTGCTTTGAAGGTCCCAATAAGCACAGTGGCCTCCATCATCCGTAAATGGAAGAAGTTCAGATCCAACAGGAGATAACTTGAGACTTAAGAATAAATAATGGTTAAATCTTATTTTGAATTCGCTCGAAGAATATTCTGTCAAAAACCTTTCTATATTAATTACTACATCTGAATTTTACATGCTAATCTGAGTCATGATAGCTTTAAACTTTTTTTTCCTTACACGTTACACTGCTGTGTATAGTACATATGTACAGAAGTCACACACACACACACACACACACACGCACGCACGCACGCACACACACACACACACACACACACACACACACACACACACACGCACACACGCCATTTCTTTTTGTGGATTGTGGAATCTATTCTTAAAGTAAAAGGCATTACCGTTCTGGGCTCAAAGGTGTACATTGCTCGAAACACCTTGACTTGGCCTAGAAGAGAAGACACACCGAAAGTATGTTAGCTGAAACATTTGTAGACCATTATTAGTGAGACAACCTTATAACACTGAACCTACAGTGAGTGCAGAGAACAGCTTTGATGACAAAAAGTCTCTGGACAACTACAGCAGAAGTCACCCAAGTGAATTTTTTTTGCCAAGGGGCAACCTCCCACTAGTCCTATGAAATATTCCTTAGACGTGTCTGTCAAGACGGTGCCCACTTTCACATGTGCTATCAATACGAAATTATAACGCAATGCTAAAATACCCTCTGCCGTATGAGCATGTAATCAATGAAAGTGTGTAGAAAGAATGTGACCTTTTAACTCCTTAGAATAGGTCAAGTTTAGCCATCTTTTAAATAGTCCAAGGTCTGTATCCCAAGAATGTCCCCTGTAAAATTGATGACCCTGGCCATAATAGGACTGGGCTTATGTTGAGCACAGACAGATGGACAGACGGACACAAAGTCTTCACAATACCCAATGGCCATATTCTGGCCTTGGATAAAAACATGAAACTACGCTGAAAGAAAAAAAAAAAACAAAAAAAAAAAAAACTTAAATATCTATTCAACAAAACGTCAAAGTAAAATCTGAATCAAAAAGGGGTAGAATGTTTTGAATGTGGATGATACCAAAAGATTTAATCTAAATTTAAAATTCATCACCCATAGCAAACAAACTCTATTGTGTTCTGAGCTGAGAACTGAGACAAGTGTTCATGTGAGTTTGTGAGATGCCTGAATGTCTTCCGCACTTAGCAGTTCTGTTGCTGATATTTGCAAAGCCTTTGTTAATTTATTTCAGTGGACGCTCTGGGCGAAGGTGGACCCTCCATCGCGACCTGAATCAAACATTTGAGAAAGCACCACATTAAATAACAAGGATTTTTTAAACTGGATTAGAAAAACAAAATCAGCCAGGTAACAACAATTTACCCAGACTGACTTCAAATATAATTATTTTTATTAACGTTTTTGGTGGTTTCGTGTTGAGATTTGTAAATGAGGAAAGGCGCCAGTGACTTACCTGAAAACACTTCATGTATTCAGAGTGGGTCTACCATCTAGTGTTCAACAGATGAAACTTCAGCCACTGACCCAACTTTCACCAAAACATCTTAGATGTACCTTCTGGTAAACTGTAGCTGTAGTTTTGAAATCTGTGCAATAAATGTTCTCAAAAATTACATTATATCTGTTTTTATTTTTTCACACTTAAGTTTATATCTCGATTATGGCTGCAGTTATTGATTAGACCTATTTTAGTAATCAAGTATTCTATCGATTATTCTGGCGATTAATCAAGTAATCGGATAAAAAATGAATTTAATTTCATTAACTTACAGTTCATTAACTTACAGTTTAATGAACAACCAATTCATCTCCTCTTAAAATAAACATTTTTATTGGCAGACTTTGGTGGCATAACTGCATTAGGGTTGCCACGACTACGTTGACTATTGAAACCGTCGACAACTAATTTAGTAGTCAACGAGTCATTTGCTTTGCACCTTGAACCAATGAAGCAGTGCTTGAATCCGCTGCTTCATTGGATCTTTGCTCAACTCCGCTTCTTATCCCCTCTCAAAGCCACTCAATCGTGAGTCACTTTTGTGTGGCTTAAAGTGACTAACTGGGACTCCTGTCTTGTTGGGAGAAAGAAATGAGAATCGTCCTCCGTTCTGTTGCTCCAAACGCTGTGCCGCTCTCTACTGAGTCGCGTCTGCTTGGAATTTATAACTTCAAAGCCAATCGCCGTTTAAATCAAATGACACCTCTTTCCAAATGTTGTAATACAAACAATAAACTGCAATCGATCAAAACTTTTTTCCTCCCAACATGAGACATCCTAGGTGACGTGCAGTGCAGCCCATGACTGTATGGCTGCAGACTCCAGCTGAGCTCAGCTCAGACATATGGAGAGACAATCATGCCATTAATGTCTGAAAGGAAATGTTTTTGACAAAAACTACAGGTTTTTATTTCTATCTACATCCAGAGATAAATGCTCCAGTGACCAAATTCATATTTATTTACTTTAAGACTCAAAATGTTGTTGACATAGAAAACCTGTAAAACCTACTTGTAGCTAGGGCTGTTACGATTAGGAACCTCTGGAGACAATTAATTGTCAGGCAAATAATTGCGATTGACGATTATCTTGTCTATTTTTTTCTTTTTTTCCCACTTCTTTATATTCTACTATCGTAGTATAATTACACAACTCTCGAAGAGCATTTGGCTTCTGTGAGTGGAGAAACTGGGAATAGTGCAACATTTTTATTTTTATCTTCATTTTACATATACGAGGTCTGTTAGAAAAGTATCGGACCTTTTTATTTTTGCAAAAACCTGATGGATTTGAATCACGTGTGCTTGCATGAGCAAACCTTGAACCTTCGTGCGCATGCGTGAACTTTTTCACGCCTTTCGATTACATCATTTCCTGGTAAGCAGCCTTTGTGTGGGACGTGCTGTGCGCTCGGCGGATTTTCATTTCAAGGAAAAAGACGGAACGACTGGAGCAGCGCCGCATCAAATTTTGCCAGAAACTGGGCGACAGCCAGGTGGAAACCATTCGGATGATTCAGATCACGAATATTTTTCATATTCGCGATTGGCGAATATTGTAATAATTGTGACTGCCCTACTTGTAGCACACAGAAAATTCACAAGAGGTATCGATAAGAGAATCGATTAGGAATCGGATTGATAAGCAGAATCGATAATGGTATCAATAGATAAAATGGGATAAGCTGCAATTTACCTATGATCCAACTAATCGCAAAAATAATCGTTGACTAGTCGACTATCAAAATAGTCATTTGTGGCAGCTCTAAACTGCATCGGTACCTGCTTCTTTAAAGAAAGAAACAAGTCTATTTAAGTGGCACTGGCATATTCTGGATTTTAAAGATGACAAAAAAGATGACCAAAACAAAAACATTTTGCCATATTACACTCTTTTTTTTCTAAAGTACAAACATAAACAAAAAATAGTAACAGTAACTCCACATTACTTTTTAAGAAGGCATAACTAAAAATAAATAAATAAATAAAACTGAGGCATAATAATAAACAATAAAAGTTTTTCTCCACACTGGTGTGTGTCTGTGTGTGTGCTCAACTCATTAATGGAGCCTGTGGTTGCAATGAAGAAAAGAAAGCATATCAACATGCTCAGAACTAAAGCTTGCCCTGCACTTTGATGCGATGCAATGCAATGTTCCCTGTTGCAAAAAACTTCACTTTTCATGTGAAAATAAGTGGAGCCCCCCCCCACTGTCCCCCCCTCGCTCGGTGTATTTCCTCCTTCAAGCAAACATGAGAAACACGAAGCCTTTAAATAAACCGTAAATTTCTGAATGTAACGGCAGTGACGAGGAGCTTTGGATTATTTAATTAAGGATTTTGATGGCGGTTGCTTCCCCCCCCTCTTTCTTTGAGTCAGGGAGACGTTCAGCTGTGCACTGCTGTGCTGACTGGGCTCCCACACAGCGATGTAGCGGTCAGTCAGTTATCTCTGCCGTTTACAATAATACTTTCGCGATCATGTTTTAGACGGCTTTGAGCAAGCCGTCCACTATTTCTGCGGCCGTATTTTTAAAAAATTGACCGCCCAAATTATGGCTGGATGGCTCACTGCCTAAAACTAAGTGTGACATTAACATTACCTGATGGGTCCGCTTGGCAGGTTCGATGCATACAACGGATGTTTTCAGCTCAGGTGCTGTAACATGGAAGAAGTGCTGTTATGGAAAGCTAATTCCATTTAGCAGTACACGCATTGTACTGTATTCTGCTTTTTGTTTAATTGATAATGGGCCCACACTTTCAACAGTTTCTGACCTTTTCTTTGCGAGTTATTTTGTACTCCCTGCCACTAAGTGTTTTCTTCTCCATCCATCTCCGTGTCCATTTTGCATTCCGCGCTTCGCGTGTGCTTCACAGCATCAAAAGCGGAACTGAGCATGCTGTGAATGTATCACGCACATAGCAGAAAATTAAACAAAGCCTCAAGGCAGAGAATTTTGCCTCGAACCATTTTAGTAATCGAATTACTCGAGGAATGGTTTAAGCCCTAATCCCGATATATAACTTAACCGTGAAGGGATTCAATTTATACAGATATGAATTTTAGGTCATATTGCCCAACCCTACATGGAATACATTTATTGAATGAGAAAAGGACAAAAAATAAGTGACACAATCAGGTGAATTATTTGTGATATATTTTAATTGTGATGAAATTAAACATTTTATTGAAATTGGCATTCCAGTGTACATGATATTGGCCATGCTCATGCATCGGCCCACCCCCCTCTTCAGGTAGAATTTGGCATGGAGAGCACAGGTGGCAACACTCCAGCTCGCATTTTGACCCCAACCAGGTGCAGTTCCTTGACTGGCTACTTGAGGCTGGCTCCAAAACAGAGCAAATTCCCATTGAAGCGCATTTTTGAAAAAGCCCAACTTTACAGGAAAAATAAAACGTTTATAGCCTGAGACAAAACAACAACAAAAACAAACAAAGAAACAACAACAACAACAACAAAACACTTTTGTTCTCAAAAGCTAGGATTTTTTTTTAATGTCATAGTTTAAGACATTTTAATTAATGAAATTCTGTATAATTGTGGGTGTGGTTGCTTTGAGCGACTTCTCCACTCAGTGTCCAACTGAAGTGGAGCCCTTCCCTTTTTATGTTTATTACAAACACATGGAATAATACGGCTTGTTACGCAGTGAAACGTTCTAATGGATCATCTAAGATGCCCCTGTTGCAGGCATGCTGAGTGAAACTCTTGTCTTGTTTAATATTGTATGGTAACCATGTCAGCACTTTTAGCAGCTGTCAGTAGGTCCACTTAATACACGATTACTGAGGAAATATGCAGCGGATACCTTTTACCGTCCACACCAAAGTGAACCCTTATGTGAACCAAGGCGCAGCCTCCCAAAAGCAGAGGTGTCAAATCCGGCTTCAGAAAGTAAAAACCCTCCCATGTGTTGCTTCTACCTATGCACCTAAAACAGGTGATTTCAATAATTAGTTCATCCACCTGTCTAAAGAGCTGAAGTAATTACAATCAGCTGGTTTATTGTGAAGATGGAACAAATATGTGGTTGGACTTTTTCTTTCTGAAGCTGGATTTAACACCTCTGCCCAAAAGCATCATTTAACGAACACCCAAACCAAGGTCAGCTGTTAGTTTGTGCTTCGGATTCGGGAGGGGAGCATATTTCTTGGCAGTTGCAGGCTATGTTGAGTCTATATGTTAATTTTTGTGAAGTTGGACTAAAATGACTAATCCCCCAAGTGCACTTTATAATTCTTGATGAAGCATAAAGGCCCCCTGACACATGCATGCCTTTGGCTCACACACGAGCACGACCTGTGTTGTGCTGGAGTGTAAACTCGTCTTTAACGGGCGCAGACTGAACGTAAGAGTGGTGTCGGTGCGTGCTATTGCGCACAGAGAATTTTGAAATGTTCAAAAATCTTTCACGCATAAATGTTGTGCTATGTGGCGCGATCTAATTGGCAACACAATGTGCAGCTCATCAAGTGGAGTAAGTAAAGAAGTGAACAGAGCGAGTGGTGATGTCAGCGGATCGCATCAGAGCGCAGCTCGTCTGAAGAATTATAACAAGATGTTAAATCTGTTATAAACATACTTTAACAGCTGCACACAAGAAGGAAATAACACAAAACTGTTTTACCAAGCCATGACAATGTAAAATAATTAATAATAAAATAATTACCTTTTTGGACGGCTCAAAATGCTTTCTGCCACTCGTTAGGCGCGTGTGCGTGTGAACGGCTGAAGCTGGAGTGGTCCTCTGTGATTCAGTAAGTGATTACAGCCATTTTCCACAGCCAATTTGCAGAGAAAATTATTAATCGGACACAATATAATTATTTTATATACACAGCGTCCAGCACAGAGCACGTGGCAGGTGGGAGAACAAAGAACAGCATCCAGCTGGGATTACAGCGGGTGGGATCATTACGACAACGTGCGCGCTATTGCAGGAATCAGACATGCTTGTGTCAGGGGGCCTTAAGCCCCTTTCGGTTGCACCGTGCATCATTACGGAGACGCCGCGTGGAAGCAACTCAGTGCTGAGACGATGCAGCTCAGCGCCACAACAGTGCAAGGGGTGCAAAGGAGGAAGCAAGTCGGCGCCGAAAAATGAAACCTGTTTAATTTTTTTGGCGCCCTGTGCTCGACGCAGAAAGGAAGTGGTTCCAGTGCAAGTCAGGGCAAAGAGGCGTAACTCGGTGTGACTCGGAAGCCACACCCTTGAAAGACCACGCTACCCGACGCCAATTTATGACTTCTGCTGTGTTCCGTTGTTCCCGAAGTATAAATCATGCAGGATTGTTTTTATACCGTGTACTCAATGCAGTAAAAACTACAAAAAAAAGGCCGCAGTAAAAAAAAAAAAAAAAAAAAATGCTGATTGCAGCTGCTGCTCCTCTCTGTGTGGGGCTGTCTGGTGAAGAGAGGCACTGTGAAGCAGCTTCTTCTCTCACGCGTGCACATGTGAACAATTAAAAGAAAAAAAATTGTCTGCAGGCAGTTAGTTGCTTTCTCTCCTCAAACTCTCTCATCACAGTTACAAAAAGGACATAAGTCCAGGACATGTCAACATCAAGTAGAACTCCAGACATCTCAACACTGGCTCAAGGCCGGTTCGTTCGCGCGTGCATCTCGCAGTCAAAGGAGGAAAGATAAACTATAACACAACTCAGAGCGCAGCCCTGCAGCTCAGCACAACAACAAGTATAAGTCAGAGTGCACAGTCTGTCTGCAGCCAAACTGTGCACTCTGACTTCTCTGTGCAGAGAACCTGCAGGCTGCGTTCTCACCTCCTCTCTGCCCCCTGCTGCGCACACCTGATGCAGACATTCCTGCATCGTCATGACACCACAGGAAGCAAATGGGAGCAGCCCCGGTGTGAAAGGGGCTTTAAGGTACATCCATCATGCCACGTTTGTGCTGTTTAGCAACCTTTACACAAAAGGCTATACCAGCACCTCAGAGAGGGCGCCAGTGGACCTCAGTCTGCAGTTCATCTCCACCTTAAAGACACTAACCACACATTTGACGACAAGGAAGTTAAAATCTTAGCCACAGAGATAAAATGGTTTGAGAGAGGGGTCAAGGAGGCATTCTATGTGAAACAGTTGTAACCCAGCCTTAACCGGGGACGCTTTGTCTCCTGTTTACAATGGGGTACTCAGGTCAAAGCACTTTCAGTCTTTTGTTCATGGTAATGAGTCATTCACGTTATCAACAGAGTCGTCAAGGGAGCTGGCAGGAGAGGTGTCCATCCCATCATTAGGAGGGACAGCTGCCCTGTCATTAGGAGAGTGCTAACTATCAATCAATCAATTTTTTTATATAGCGCCAAATCACAACAAACAGTTGCCCCAAGGCGCTATATATTGTAAGGCAAGGCCATACAATAATTATGTAAAACCCCAACGGTCAAAACGACCACCTGTGAGCAAGCACTTGGCTACAGTGGAAAGGAAAAACTCCCTTTTAACAGGAAGAAACCTCCAGCAGAACCAGGCTCAGGGAGGGGCAGTCTTCTGCTGGGACTGGTTGGGGCTGAGGGAGAGAACCAGGAAAAAGACATGCTGTGGAGGGGAGCAGAGATTGATCACTAATGATTAAATGCAGAGTGGTGCACACAGAGCAAAAAGAGAAAGAAACAATGCATCATGGGAACCCCCCAGCAGTCTACGTCTATAGCAGCATAACTAAGGGATGGTTCAGGGTCACCTGATCCAGCCCTAACTATAAGCTTTAGCAAAAAGGAAAGTTTTAAGCCTAATCTTAAAAGTAGAGAGGGTGTCTATCTCCCTGATCTGAATTGGGAGCTGGTTCCACAGGAGAGGAGCCTGAAAGCTGAAGGCTCTGCCTCCCATTCTACTCTTACAAACCCTAGGAACTACAAGTAAGCCTGCAGTCTGAGAGCGAAGCGCTCTATTGGGGTGATATGGTACTACGAGGTCCCTAAGATAAGATGGGACCTGATTATTCAAAACCTTATAAGTAAGAAGAAGAATTTTAAATTCTATTCTAGAATTAACAAGAAGCCAATGAAGAGAGGCCAATATGGGTGAGATATGCTCTCTCCTTCTAGTCCCCGTCAGTACTCTAGCTGCAGCATTTTGAATTAACTGAAGGCTTTTTAGGGAACTTTTAGGACAACCTGATAATAATGAATTACAATAGTCCAGCCTAGAGGAAATAAATGCATGAATTAGTTTTTCAGCATCACTCTGAGACAAGACCTTTCTGATTTTAGAGATATTGCGTAAATGCAAAAAAGCAGTCCTACATATTTGTTTAATATGCGCTTTGAATGACATATCCTGATCAAAAATGACTCCAAGATTTCTCACAGTATTACTAGAGGTCAGGGTAATGCCATCCAGAGTAAGGATCTGGTTAGACACCATGTTTCTAAGATTTGTGGGGCCAAGTACAATAACTTCAGTTTTATCTGAGTTTAAAAGCAGGAAATTAGAGGTCATCCATGTCTTTATGTCTGTAAGACAATCCTGCAGTTTAGCTAATTGGTGTGTCCCCTCTGGCTTCATGGATAGATAAAGCTGGGTATCATCTGCGTAACAATGAAAATTTAAGCAATACCGTCTAATAATACTGCCTAAGGGAAGCATGTATAAAGTGAATAAAATTGGTCCTAGCACAGAACCTTGTGGAACTCCATAATTAACTTTAGCCTGTGAAGAAGATTCCCCATTTACATGAACAAATTGTAATCTATTAAACTAGAGCACAATAGGTGCTAATTAGAGCTATTGTTTAGTCACTAGCCTATAGCAGTCTGCATCTCGGTAGGAGGGGTCTGTTTAGGTTTAAAACTCCAGCTTTTGTGACTTCTGTTTATTCTTCTCTACTAGAGTCAAGACAGAAGTCAGACTACCAGAGCAAGAATTTTAGCTGAGGAAGTGTAGAAGAATTTTTAGGTCCTTATTTGAACTATGATGAACTATCAAGTGTCCTGATCCGAACTGTATGTCCTCTGGTTGAACTAGCAGGTGTTCAAACCAAAAAAAAGGGCTCTATTAGTCATTCAGTCTGTCAGGGGCTTTCCAAGGCCTTTTAGGTGCTTTCCCGCAGGCCACGTGCAGGGGCCTCGGGCCAGCTGCACCTGTGGCTGAGGCCACGTGCAGGGGGCCTCAGGCCAGCTGCACCTGTGGCTGAAGGTCTTTTAAAAAAATCAGTTGTAAATCCTTCACGTTTTAATGGGGACCTTTTGTCACATTGAAATAATGGCCTAACACCTGCTTAGGGTTCACTAGAAGACGCTTCCAATAGAAAACCATGTCTTGGGAATGAAATAAATAAAAAAGTCAAAGGAGGAGCGATGCCCGCGGGTCTTCAATAAATAGATGAGCGCGGTTGTCACATATTCAGTCTCTCTAGAGGACTCAGTTTGTCTAAGCTCTGTGTCGAAGGCTTAAATAAACTTAAAAACTCTGTGCATTTTATCTTGCTTAAGGCTGAATTATTCTAAAGTGTTGTGTCCTTTTCTAGCATATCACTTGCAATTAGTTTGTGTTATCTAAAAGACGACATCCTGAGAAGACTAAAGACGAACCACGACAGAACTTGGCGAGCCAGCTTCAGGAGGGTCCAGGGGCATTCCGGCAGCCTGGGGCAGTCCAGCTCATCCCTCCAGACCGTAAATAACAGTGATCACGACTAAAAGGTAAGCAGAAACCTTTTATAACTTCTGCACGATCTGGAGGAGTGAGTCGGGATTTCCGCCCAAGTTGACAGGTGATATTTTTAATTGCCTCTTACCCAAAAGAACCTGGACTAAGAAAATTGATAAGAGACTAAAAAAGATAAGATTGAAAATTATCAGGCCTTGTAGATAAAATGCTCAGAAGGTGTGTGTGTTCCCGGGAAAAAGAATGTCTGTGTGAGTGAAAGGTCAGGAATGTTCATGAACTCTGGTGCGGAAAAGAGTGCATGGAGAACTAACCTGGATGCTTGGGGAATAATTGGTGTTGAAATTCGTTACTAATGTGCCGGCTGATAGCATGCGCTGTAGGGGTTAATTTAGGGGAGTATACTGACAAATAGATACAAGGTAATACAAGGTTATTTAAAGAGTTTAACAGAGACTGAAGTGAAATAAGTGAGAAAAAGAGTTTAACAGAGAATACGTGCACAAGATAAGCGCCTGAGGGGGCGCAGTAGAAATACCGTACGTGATAAAGAGATTTAAAGAGAAAAGTGCAAAGTAGCACAGCTGACAGTAAGTAAAAGAGCTCAATAAAGGACGTCATTTTTTAAGAAAAGAGAAAAACTATAAAAAAAATAAAATAAATAGAGAGTTAGTGCAGAATACATGAGAGTTAATGAAGCAGAAAATAGTGCAGTAAGGCACCAAATACACGCTTGTGGGGCGTGGGAGAAGAATAAGTAATTAAGTACACAGTAATATGAGTTTTTATAAGAAAAGAAAAAGAGAATATTTTCAGTGCAAAGGCACATTAAGCTCACGAGGAGCTCAGTAAGTGGGAAAAAAGTAGAAGAAAGTGCAGAAAGGCACAGGATACGCACGCGAGGCGCGGTAAGGCGTAGAAATAAATTAAATATTGTATGCTCAGAAAGGAGCTTGTGAAAAATAATATATTAAGCACAGGATACGCACGCGAGGCGCGGTAAGGCGTAGAAGTAAATGAAATATTGTACGCTCAAAGAGTAGCTTAAGAAAAAAATAAATAAATAATATATGAGTTGCTGGCAGCGCCGGAGAAGCTGTCTAACGTGAAGAAGAGATACATACTTAAACAGAACATATTGGTGTTAAGTGAATAAAAAGGTTGTTTAAAGCCGCGGAGTAAAGGGTGGCAGAAGTCTAGATAGAGATATATAGAAAGTTGTTTTTAATAATTTTTGTGTATAAAGCTTTTGAAAATTGGTGTGTGGGAGAGCGGAGAGTAAGCGGGGAGTTGCAGGCAAAGCTGTGAGGGCTTGCAGGCTGGTTGACATACAAGATTAATGTAAAGAGTACGAGAAGGAGGAGGCGTTTAGACCCAATAGGAGGACTTGGGAGGTGCATGACAGGCAAAGAGAAAAAGTGAGAAACAGAGACAGTGGGGAAAAAAAGACAGGAGAAGAGACTGCTATGTAAATACAGAGAAGGTAGATATTATTTCAAAGAAAGAAAACTAATAAACAAACATAGCAGAAAAAGACGAGAAGCAGAAAGTTAAAAAATTAGAAGGAAAATAGAAAGTCGGGAGCAAAGACATTAGGAAGTGTTAGGGTTGTAAGAGGAGTAAAGAAATAAAATTGGTTATAAATCAAAAGAGTTAAAGCTTAGATTATAGTGAAAAAGCTGACAGACTGATCAATGCTTGGGACAGTCTTTGATGGGAGACTTAAGTGATGATGAAATAATACTCCCAGAACATTACTTGACTGACGGAGACATCGAAACCCAGGGAATCAGGACACATTTTTGGCTGGAAAGGACCTATTTTGACAGTGTAGGAGCAGAACATTGGCAGGACGAACAAGAGATCAATCAGAAATTATGGCAGATTACTAAGGTAGTCAATCTGAAGCAAAAGAAAGAACAATTCCCTCTAATTAATTGGGAGCTGCTGATAAGACGTCTGTGGCATCAGGGTTTAACCCCGTGGCTGGAGCTGCTTTGTGCTGATCCTAATAAAGAAATTAGCATACCATTAAATCATTTAATAACACTACCAACCGATCCAGGTGAAGAACTGTTTCCTAGGTTGACTCTGACTGTGGTCCCAAGGAAGGTTCGGTGGGAAACAGGTAAATTTTCAATATTTAGTTAAAGAAAAAGAAGACGGGCATAACAGTTGGAAATTTAATCCTTTTAAGGGTTTAAAATACAAAACAGGTGTTACAGCCGGCAAGTTATTGGTCTGGATCAGGACAGCCCCTGAGGGACTACCAGAGCACCATAGAAACATCTCACATAGCGTTTGTCAGGGTTACATGGGTAACTCTCAAGGTCAAGGTCGGGAAAGTACCCCGCTAGACTTAGTACTAAGAAAATATCCAGGAAAACGCACTAAGGCCAACCAATATATGAGAAAGTGGCACAAAAGGTCACATGGGGGCAGGCAATGGCCTTTGGAGGGATCATTTGATCCGGTGATGTGTGAAGCAGTTGCGGTAGAAATACAGAAAAAAGAAATTAAAGATCAGCAGAAGAACGTAAATAACAACAAAAAACGCACTGAAGAAAAAGAAGTTTTGGCCTTGTTCAAGCAGGAAGCACAGAGGCTACAGCAGAAAAGATCCAAAGAGACTAAAGCCAGTGCACCGAGCTGGGAAGCAGAGCCACCCCCATATAAACGTCATGATATGGGAAGGACAGCTGGACAATTTGTATTAGGAACTCGTGAAGAGGACCAAGTCATGGATGTGGAGGGCAAATTCGCACTGACACTAAAAGCTCGAGAGCCACAAGGAGACAGGTCCTCAGTCTGTCAAATGGATCATACAAGGTCTCCAAGTCCGAAAGTAGGTGGTCGCTCACCACGACCAGCAGGGGGGGCCACAAATAACAGTGACACGGAGGCAGACGAGGATAAAGAGAGAGACCTGAAGGCTCCGCCTGCACATCGAGGTCCACTGAAAACCGTCCCCTCCCACCATAAGTCAGCCGACTGGACCTTCGCAGGCTATAGAGGCTCCGAAGAGTGGCACAAGAGCTTCTGTGACACACTGGATCTGGCCAGAAGAGATAATGAAGAACTAGCTGAGCAGCTTCGGCTAGCGAAGGAAAGAATACAAAGACATAGGGACGCCGAGGAAAGAAGAATATTACAACAATCGACGCCCAATCAAGGGAATCACATTATAGAGCCACCCACCCGAAAGATTTCTGGTGAGATCATCATTGAGAGTGCAAAAGAGGCCCGACTCAGGCAAAGACAACAATGTGTAGCCAAAGACATAGCGGCTTTAGAACAGAATATAACCAACTGGATGGACTGCCTGGAACCAGTCAGTCGCACTCGATCTGGAAGACAGTATGGAGCCCCCACAGAAGAAGAGGAGGACAAAGACCTCATATGCCCATTGGTGGTTAGAAATGGTCATCATGTGTATACCCCATGGAGCTGGACAGACATGGTGGGGCTGGCCAACAGGCTGCCAGACATCACCCAAGGAGCTGGGAGATGGATAACTGCCTTAGAAGAAGGCACTGCAGGGGTAACCTTGTCTTTAGGTGACATAAAAGCCTTGCTAATGCATGTCATGGGAAAACATGACACTGAAGAATTAGCAGGAAAGGTTGGACTAACACAAATGATGGGCACTAATCAACATGATGAAGTCCCCTTTAATCGCTATAGAAACTCCATGTGGGAAGGACTGAGAAGAAAGTACCCTGAGGTCTTGGATCCCTCTAAATTGGATGATGAGGAGTGGACACCTGAAGAGTGCCCAAAGAAGTTCCTGCACCGATTCCAGAAGAGATGGGCGGAGGAAACAGGAAGTGCATGGAACCATTCTCCAGCAACTGAAATCCTGTTTAAAATAACTGTAAAAAAGGCTCTACCAGATGAGGTTCAGAAAGCCCTAGATGGAGTCGTGGGACTATCGAAAATGAATTGGGCTTTATACTCTGAGCATATTTGTCACCATCTTGAAATCTACAAGAAAGAAAAACAAAAAGAAGAAGATGCAGCAAAATCCCTGACAAAAAAATTGGTGCAGATGCAGTTGGGAGAGCTAACCAAAGTCAAGAAAGAAAAAACAAAGACCCAGGCACCAATGATGACCCCTGTTCCTTCTGAGCCGGCAAGCACGGGCCCTACGGCAAACACTGCTGCCACCATACAGGCACCTGTGGTAACAGCCACACAGAGCCCCCAAGGAGCAGCAGGAAGCACTCCTACAGGAGAAGTCTCAGCACCAGTGGAGCATCACTATCACTACCATAGCACTGGCACACCCGGAAATGGACCCCACCTACAGTCATGGGTGGAGAGGAGAGTCACGGAACTTTCCAGGTCAAAGAGGAGGGTGGCGAAGAGGATCTCGCCAACCTTCATTTGGAAGCAGATTCCAGAACTCAGCTCCCAGGAACAGTCAAGCGGGACCGCCTATGGGACCAACACCCCCAATAGGGGATCAACCCTCTAATGAGTGTTGGAGCTGTGGACAACCTGGACATCGAATGAGAAATTGTCCGGCCCGACCTCGGGTTGGACCCTCTGCCTATTGGCAATAGGGGGGCCTAGAGAAGACAGAGGGGGAAACGGTGGCATTGGCTATTTCTATGATACCTAAGGAAGAGCCAACCGTCACCGTTAATATACAAAACAGAGATTTCCCTTTCATGGTGGATACAGGGGCAACATACTCTTGCATAGGGAAAATGGGCGCTCATCTCCCCCTCTCTGGGTCTGTAATTAAGACCATCGGCTTCTCTGGGAAAACTCAAATAATACCTTTTACACGCCCACTTCCTGTAACGATTGCAGGAAAAACAATTGAAGCACCCCTGTTATACTCACAAAATACACCTGTGAATTTGCTGGGAAGAGACATTTTATGTAAGCTACAAACCCAGATAGTGTGTACCCATCAAGGACTGCAAATACACTTTCCTGACGAAGCACTCGCCAACATTATGGTGCTTATGGACATGGAAAACAAGGTCCGACCTGTGCAACCCATGGTATACTGGCTGAAGTTACAACCAGAAAATTCAAATCTTCAACTGGAATGGGAAAAATGGAAGCCCTGGGCAGAACAACACTATGAAGCAGTATATACACCTAGTTTACCTTTACATGTCACCCTGATGTTCGATGCCAAACAAGAACAAACTGACTATGCATGCTGCTGGGGTGTATTGATGAATCAACGGCTGTTTCACATAACCACCACAGAAATTTATTTAGGCCCCCAAGGGGCCGCAGCTTCTGTCAAGCTAACTTCAGCTGAACAACAATGGTATCAAGTGCCGAATGCCACGCCTCATGTGACCCTTTTAGTCTCAGAAAAGTACGAATCCCATGACCTAGGTCCAATGGTAAAGACAGCCTCAGAAGTTGAAGAATGGCAAAACATGGAAAGTCCACAAGTACATCTGTCAAAAGACCAGCAGTTTATACGAATTAATTTAAAAGTAAATGATGAGGCTATAGCTCAAAAAGTGGAGCTCAATCCTAGACCAGAGGGACAAATGGTGTTATCGGCCCAACAAGAGAAATTGTTAGAGCAAATACCACCAGTGGTGTGGTCCAAAAGCAAAACGGATGTAGGACTAGTAAAAACAGCCTTACCAGTAAAAATAAAAGTAAAACCGGGAGCAAAACTGCCTCACCAAAGGCAGTATCCATTAAAACCTCAGGCTATTGAAGGCATAAAACCAGTAATGAAGGGACTAATGGCAGCTGGAGTTTTAATAAAAACTGCAAGCCCATGCAATACTCCTATCTATCCTATCCCTAAAAACAATACCAAAGAGTATCGGCTGGTACATGATCTGCGTCCTATCAATGCAATAATAGAAATGGATGCACCTATAGTACCTGATCCGCATACTATACTATCAAGCATCCCTGCTGGAGCAAAATGGTACACAGTAATCGATCTGTGTTCAGCCTATTTCAGTGTGCCTGTGCACCCAGACTCACAACATTTGTTTGCATTCACATTTCTGGGACAACAGCTAACGTATACACAGCTACCTCAGGGATTGAACCTGTCCCCAGCCATCTTTAACAAAGTCCTGGCTGAAGATTTACAACACCTTGACATACCCAGTACATTGGTGCAATATATGGATGATCTCCTTATTGCATCAGAGACTCAAGAACAGTGTGAAAAAGATTCATTAATTGTATTGCATGCATTGGCAGATGGAGGTCATAAAGTAAGTAAGGACAAATTGCAGTTCTGCAAACAACAAGTAGAATACTTGGGAAGACAGTTGTGTGGGACCACGCGATGTATAGCCCCAAGCCAAGTGGAGGCTATAATCAAAGCTCCCAAACCCCAAACAGTGGGACAGATGCTTTCATTCCTTGGGATGGCAGGGTACAGTCGGCCGTGGATTTGTGATTATGCTATAAAAACTGCACCTTTGCGTGCCATGATTAGAGCAGTGGGGCAAACAAGCAATGCAGCTCTCCTCGTCTGGACAGATGAGGCAACGGGAGCTTTTGAGGCCCTGAAAACAGACATGCAATCTGCTCCCGCGTTAGGTAACCCAGATTATGGGAAACCTTTCCATTTGTATGTTACTGAAAAAGCTGGATATGCTTGTGCTGTACTAATGCAGGAAACAAATGAAGGAAAACAACCATTGGCCTATTATAGTACAAAGTTTGACAACATTGAAACAGGATTGCCACCATGCTATCAGGGTCTAGCAGCAGCTGCCTTTGCATTTCAAAAAGCATCATCCATAGTCATGGGACATGCAGTAACGTTGTACACGTCGCATCAGTTACATGCCCTGCTAACCAGTCAACGTTTTGTCTTAACACAAGCTAGACGCACTGGATATGAAGTTGTGTTGTCCGCTCCAGAAATAACAATACAACGTTGTCACACGGTGAATCCCGCCACCAAATTGACCACACCGTTAGATGGTACTCCACATAACTGTGTGGCAGAGACAGAGAAATTTTTGAGAGCCAGAGAACATTTGTATAATCATGCCATAGATGCAGATCTAACCCTGTTCGTGGACGGCTCATGCTTTCGGGATGCCGCGGGATTGCATGCGGGTATGGGGATTGTTAGATTAAACACGGATGGCGAGACCTTTGAATTACTGGAGTCCCAAGGAATTGATCAGCCTTGTTCAGCCCAACTGGCAGAAATCAAAGCCTTAACTATGGCTTGCCAGATAGCTAAAGATCAACGTGTTAATATCTACACAGACTCAGCCTACGCTTATAGCGTATGTCATGTACATGCAAACATTTGGAAACAAAGGGGATTCCTGAGAGCAGATGGCACCCTGTCACTCATGGAGAAGCAATTTCCCAACTGTTACAAGCTCTCCAATTACCGTCTGAGGTAGCCATCATTAAATGTGCAGGTCATCAAAAGAATAATAACATCATAGCTCAAGGTAACAACCTAGCAGATGACGCAGCTCGCAAAGGAGCACAAGGGGAAAATATGTTTCCCCTGCTAACCATCCAAGATTGTGCCCCACTGGTTTCACTTGACGCACTGATAGTGGCTCAAAGTAGGGCCAGTGGAGAAGAAAAACGAATGTGGGTTAAACGAGGCGCTATTGAGACACGCAGTCAGGGGCCAGCGGACAAGCTGTGGCGCAGTAGTCATGGACATTTTGTGTTACCCACCAATTTATTACGACATGCAATCATTTGGGCCCACGGACCCGATCATTGTTCGCGAGTCCAAATTATGAACAAACTAAAAGCTGTCTGGTGGTCACCATATATGGCAGCTACAGTGGACCGTTTGTTGAATGAGTGTGAGGTATGTGCACAGTACAATGTCCGGAAATCATTCACAGCCCCTTTAGCCCACATTCCGGTCCCTGATGGGCCATTCAGACATCTTATGATGGATTTCATAGACATGGGAGCTGAAAATCGAGTTTAACGAATGAGATATGTTTTGGTAGTGATATGCAGATTCAGCCGATGGATTGAGGCAGTAGCCTCTGCAAATCAAGACCATAAAACGGTAGCCAAATTCTTGTGCCGAGATGTCTTTCCAAGATTTGGCATTCCAGATACTATCTCGTCTGACAACGGTAGGGCTTTTGTAGCTAAGGTTACACAAGAAACATTCAAACAATTGGGTATCAAACAGAAGTTTGGGTGTGTTTATCACCCTCAATCAAATGGGGCGGTGGAACGGGCTAATGGCATTTTAAAGAACAAACTAGCAAAAATCATAGCAGACAGCAATGGCAAACTAACCTGGCTGGATGCGCTGCCGCTTGCTTTATTGTCAATGCGCTCACAAACTAACCGACTAACCCATTTGACACCATTTGAAGCTCTTACAGGTCGGCCGATGCCTATTCCATACCTGAGAGGGCCCTACGAAGGACCATCGCTGGAGCAGCTACAAGACGAATGGCATAATTATCTGAGACAGTTAACCCAAATACACAAAACTATCTTTTTGCAGGTCAAAGGTGCTACAGAAGACAGAGAAGCAGAGATTCCACTCGAAAATCAGAGCATCCAGCCTGGTGATCTGGTTTACGTCAAAGTGTTCAAAAAGAAGTGGGACAGGCCCCGCCGAGAAGGTCCTTTTAAAGTTATTCTTGCCTCACGTACAGCAGTCAAAGTAGACGGTAAGGACACTTGGTTTAATTTAAACCACTGCTGTAGGGTTGGTGGCCCAGCGCCCCTGCGGCCTCGGCAAGCTCGTCTTGGCAGAGCCGCCGGGCCAAGGGGGGAAGCAAGAGAAGCCAGAGACCCTACAGCAGCACCGAGGGACGGCCACGCCTCCCTGCAGCCAGAAGAAGCACCGAGGGAAGGCCACGCCTCCCTGCAGCCAGGCGAACACCGGCCAAGGCGCTCACAGAGACTGATTGAACAAAGACGACGCACAGCTTCAGAGAGTAGTGGATCCCTGCCAGATAGAGCAGTGACAGACTCAGATGCAGACTCAGAAACAACTGGAGACGCAGGCCAAGAGACAGACAGAAATACAGACCGACAGATAGACAGGCCACAGGAGATATCAGACTCGGACAGCAACTTAGTAGATTTACCGACAGAAGAACCACAGGAAGTACAACCCAGACAAAGCACAGATACACCACACATCCCTAGTGACAGCTCATCTAGTGACGGCTCACTCAGTAGCACATCTAGTAGCACATCTCAACAGTCATCAGAGCAATGATTAAGGAATTATTCAAGGGATTGACAATACTACTGGTGGTCAGTATGGGAGAAAATAGACATCCAAAACATACAACGGACTGTGCCGTGGCCATGGCCGCAATAGCAGCTAAACAAGGCATTCTAAACACAGGAAAAACATATAATTTGGTATACATTAAATCAAAAGCCTACAAGAACATAGGAATACAGGGAAAGCTGGGGGATTACATATTAGGCGAAGCCATTAGCATCAAATGTGAAGAGGAGGGAACACTCAACATAGAGGTAATTTGTGATAAAGGAGGCTGCAGGGAAACCAAGCAAGACATAACTGTTACAGTACATAAAGCCACAAAATGGGTAAAAATCAAACCAAGGAAAAAGAGGACAATTAGAAGCCTAGAACCAAGCGGTCACTTAGGGAGATGGGATCCCAGTACAGACCTAGCCCGCACACAAGGGTTGAAGACCAATTTATTTTACCAATGGTTGAAATTTTCGGCTAGGCAGATCAGTGAAAAGCCTTGCATAGCCTGTCACCGGAAAGGTGTGATACCTCAGGCTAAACCCCTACCTGATATCAACAACTGTTATAGGAGCCCCCAACATAACTCAGACCAAACAGAGTGCCATACACAATGTGTTATGAAAATGGCAGTAGGTGATGAAAAATATGCTACCGACAGTAAACTTTGTCCAGTGCCCCTAAGTACAGAAGGAACCGTTCCACCTATGATTAAAATAGAGAAAGGGATGATACACCCATTCTGTATAGCTAAAGGCTTAGTAGCACAATACATAAGCGATTGGCAGGTAGGGACGACCCAGTCAAAACACCACATACAGTGTATGCAAAAGCAGCAAGAACACAAACCGGCCAAAACAGCATGGAAAATTACCGTCTGTCACACCCTGCCAGCAGCAGGCATACAGTGTGAACAAATAGTACCGGCCACAGGGGGGTCTGTAATTGGACTGAATCTCACCCATGCTTCATGGGTATCTACTCCAAATTTAGCTAAGGGAACGGTACCCTTAGCTGACATCTTTTGGATATGCGGACAAAGAAGGAAACTCCTGTCATCGCTGTCCCCTAATTGGAAAGGCCTTTGTGCTCCTGTGATGCTCACAGGAGCTATAACAGTAATTGAAATGCCAAATTCAATACAACCCATGCCACAGAAACTTCGTAAGAAAAGAGGAATAATGACACTTAAAACAGACTACAACGTCACAGTAAGAAACTGGATACCAGAAGGGATACCCCGACAGTTAGAAGCCATAGACAGTAGCAGAGTTAAAGCAGATGAAGACGTGGATAAATGGGGATGGGCATTGGCGCTGTTCGGGGTTACTCCAAAAATCCGTTCTAGGTTCCAGGAGGTGCAGTGGATTAATTACTTGTGGTATAATCAGCAAAGATACCTGAACTGGACATTGGCAGCAGTAGGAGCCTTAACCGAACAACTGCACGCCACCTCGCTAATGACAATGCAAAATAGATTAGCTATCGAGATGATGATGGCTGATGAACAAGGAGTTTGTATTATGATCAAAGCCACCGAATGTTGCACAGCTATTCCCATGCGTACAGGGGAAGACGGAAATTTGACAGAGCTCTTAATCACACTCGAAGAGATGCAACAGGAACTGTTAAGTAACTCCATAGGAGGGAGAAATGAAACTGACGATTCTGGATACATTGTAGGGAATGGAATGAATATTGGCCCACTATTTTCACTGTTTGGGACTCTAAGGAGAGGGTGGATATCATGGAAAGACTGGTTATACCAGATAGGTGTAGTCTTGGCACTAACAGGGGTGGCGGTCTTGCTGGTAATATGTTGTGGTATTCCCTTGATAAAATTTCTGGTCAATAAATTGATTTCATCCACAGTAGGACAGCTCCCACTGTTAGCCATCCGAGCCCTGGAAGAAAGCACAAACGAAACAGACAGAGAACCAGAATATATGGAAATGGATGAAATACCAATTATCCTCCCCGACAGCCCCCAGCTCCCTAATATTGTGGCGTATACCCCAGATAGGGAGGACTGGGATGGACCGTGCTTGGTGATATTGTAGACGAGGAAGAAGACATGCACGCACATTTACATTCACACACATGCACCCACAAAAATGAGGGATAGGATAGACAATATCTGAAAGAATGACATGGAGCTGTAATAATGAACGTATATGTATATTACTAGGACACAGGAGTATGGCTGAGAGACCAGACTCCCCTGATCAGGGACCTATGCCTGATCTGCCTCTATCAAGTCTGATTGGACTCTCAGAACTGTTTGGAGAAGAGGATATACAGGAGGGATGGTCGAGCCATGATTGGTCGCCACAGCCGCCATCCATCCAGCAGCTAAACCAGTTGGCAACAGAAGGATCTTCATCGTTCCAGCACCTGGCGATGACGGCTTCACAGAATCTGCCTGCAGCAAGAGTCGGCCCAAGGACTCCACCATCACCTGAAGGACCCTTTGGACTCAGGAACACACCCCTTCCGCAGATGCCATGGAGACAGTCACATGTGCCAGTGGCAACGATACCCTCCAGGGGAGGCAGCCAAGGTCGGCCATATGCAGCAACTGCCCGAGTGCATCCTAGACCCAATTCACTGCTAGGACCTGTCCCCAGCTTTCCACCCCCAAGGCAGGAGAGATATTCCGATCAGCCCAGTACCTCTGGAGGAGGATCAGCAGGGGTGGACCTTAGTCGAACTCACCCACCAGGACAGAGGGGAGCTTTGTACAGGCTGCTAAATGCCCAGAGTGTCCCAACCACTTGCCTGTGCGACATCAACAATACTCCCCCCACACACGAAATGCCTTCCCCCTTGTACTTCCTGTCCCCTGGACTGCACAACCTTAATCTGGTCATGGTCACCCCACTGGACATGGCAATCTTGGTTCGAGAGCTTCGTCTTCCACAAGAGTCTGTTCCAAAAACCTTGGAGCAGCTCCTGCCCCTCACAAATCACATTCCCCATGGGCTATTTGAGGAAATCATGCCACAACTGAGTCAGACAGCTGCATACCTGTTAAGGATACACCGTGACAATGCCAACATCTCTTGTGCTCAAGAGGGCCTCCATACTCAACTGTGTGGTCTTCAGTCTAGTATGGACATGCTAGCCAGCATGATGGAGCATATGGAAAGGGAACAGCTAGGGCTGTCCACCACCACCCTGAATGTGGGCAAGAATTCTCTGGGGGCCCTGTACAACCTGGCCAAGCAGCACAAGGAGCTGGAAAGATCCACATCCATCTTCTTCACAGACTAAAGTTAATTATGGAGTTCCACAAGGTTCTGTGCTAGGACCAATTTTATTCACTTTATACATGCTTCCCTTAGGCAGTATTATTAGACGGTATTGCTTAAATTTTCATTGTTACGCAGATGATACCCAGCTTTATCTATCCATGAAGCCAGAGGACACACACCAATTAGCTAAACTGCAGGATTGTCTTACAGACATAAAGACATGGATGACCTCTAATTTCCTGCTTTTAAACTCAGATAAAACTGAAGTTATTGTACTTGGCCCCACAAATCTTAGAAACATGGTGTCTAACCAGATCCTTACTCTGGATGGCATTACCCTGACCTCTAGTAATACTGTGAGAAATCTTGGAGTCATTTTTGATCAGGATATGTCATTCAAAGCGCATATTAAACAAATATGTAGGACTGCTTTTTTGCATTTACGCAATATCTCTAAAATCAGAAAGGTCTTGTCTCAGAGTGATGCTGAAAAACTAATTCATGCATTTATTTCCTCTAGGCTGGACTATTGTAATTCATTATTATCAGGTTGTCCTAAAAGTTCCCTAAAAAGCCTTCAGTTAATTCAAAATGCTGCAGCTAGAGTACTGACGGGGACTAGAAGGAGAGAGCATATCTCACCCATATTGGCCTCTCTTCATTGGCTTCCTGTTAATTCTAGAATAGAATTTAAAATTCTTCTTCTTACTTATAAGGTTTTGAATAATCAGGTCCCATCTTATCTTAGGGACCTCGTAGTACCATATCACCCCAATAGAGCGCTTCGCTCTCAGACTGCAGGCTTACTTGTAGTTCCTAGGGTTTGTAAGAGTAGAATGGGAGGCAGAGCCTTCAGCTTTCAGGCTCCTCTCCTGTGGAACCAGCTCCCAATTCAGATCAGGGAGACAGACACCCTCTCTACTTTTAAGATTAGGCTTAAAACTTTCCTTTTGCTAAAGCTTATAGTTAGGGCTGGATCAGGTGACCCTGAACCATCCCTTAGTTATGCTGCTATAGACGTAGACTGCTGGGGGGTTCCCATGATGCACTGTTTCTTTCTCTTTTTGCTCTGTATGCACCACTCTGCATTTAATCATTAGTGATCGATCTCTGCTCCCCTCCACAGCATGTCTTTTTCCTGGTTCTCTCCCTCAGCCCCAACCAGTCCCAGCAGAAGACTGCCCCTCCCTGAGCCTGGTTCTGCTGGAGGTTTCTTCCTGTTAAAAGGGAGTTTTTCCTTCCCACTGTAGCCAAGTGCTTGCTCACAGGGGGTCGTTTTGACCGTTGGGGTTTTACATAATTATTGTATGGCCTTGCCTTACAATATGGAGCGCCTTGGGGCAACTGTTTGTTGTGATTTGGCGCTATATAAAAAAATTGATTGATTGTTTGATTGATTGATCAGAGAACTGCACGACTGTCTGAAAGCCAGAATTCCTGATCCTTCCCCCACTACCCCTGAAAGGCCAACCTCCCCATATTCCCCAACTTCTCCCAAAACTTCAGACGCTGAGTAAATGCTGAGGAGCGCGGACTGACGTAATGGCTGAACACGGACTATGATCTTGGTTCTTGAGTTTGAATTGCGGACTGGTTTCAGAAATCTGAGTGTAAATAAAAACAAAGAAGGATATATGTTAGTAACGAAGGTCGGGTAAATGTCTGTCCTTACCATCATCTGCGTAACACAGACAAAGCTAAATGCGTACACATAGATATCACATTGCAAAGTTATAAAAAGGGGACCCTTACACGGCGTGTTTGTAGATTTAGTAGTAAAGATGCACCATAGGGACCCCTTTTTCTTAAATTATAGCATGCCTCAAGAGACATGCATCGCCTAAATTTGGCGTCTGGCCAAAAAGGGCATTAGAAAACAAGCTGAAAAAGAAGAAAAACAAAGTGGAGAATGTTGAGAAATGGCCTATAATGAAAACCATTATATGATTGACTAAGGCAAATGACTTAAGGACGGACATGAAGGGAAACCATTTATGGTGTTTATCATTTAACTAGACATAGCTGCGCTAACCTTAGAATAGTTTCTTGATTGGTTGACTAAATAGTGGTAACGTAGGGGTTATTTGATGCATTTAAATAATAAATGTGTGACGCTTTAACAAAATAATATGTAGAACCAAGTATAATGGGTTGGAGCCTCTGGTTGAGTGAGACAATAGATGCCAGAAGATGATTGGTTGCACTGATGTCAATGTAAAGCCTTTACTTTGCCATGATTAAGAGGTTGCTGTAACTTGTTTTATGTGGCCATTGTAAGTGCCTTGAATTACACCAAAACGCAATGTTTGAATGTCACCTTGCGTTGATATAATCCAGCTAATTGATCACCTTGTGCCTTAGTATGTAGGTTCACCTGCACTTCAATATATTTACCGTGTGAAGTATCACTTATATTCATATCCGCACCAGAGTTATCAGTAATTCGAGTGATGTGTTTTTCTTTTTTATTGCAATGCACAAATGAGGATGTCTTGTCAGTAAACAACCCAAGAGTATAGTTGATGTAATGGGACTCTTTCGAGTCCCAGAGGAGGGACTGTAGAAGAATTTTTAGGTCCTTATTTGAACTATGATGAACTATCAAGTGTCCTGATCCGAACTGTATGTCCTCTGGTTGAACTAGCAGGTGTTCAACCCAAAAAAAAGGGCTCTATTAGTCATTCAGTCTGTCAGGGGCTTTCCAAGGCCTTTTAGGTGCTTTCCCGCAGGCCAAGTGCAGGGGCTTTGGGCCAGCTGCACCTGTGGCTGAGGCCACGTGCGGGGGGCCTCAGGCCAGCTGCATCCCTTGGTTATGTTGCTTTAGACGTAGACTGTGGGGGGGTTCCCATGATGCACTGTTTCTTTCTCTTTTTGCTCCGTATGCATCACTCTGCATTTAATCATTAGTGATCGATCTCTGCCCCCCTTCTCGGCATGTCTTTTTCCTGGTTCTTTCCCTCAGCCCCAACCAGTCTCAGAAGAAGACTGCCCCTCCCTGAGCCTGGTTCTGCTGGAGGTTTCTTCCTGTTAAAAGGGAGTTTTTCCTTCCCACTGTGGCCAAGTGCTTGCTCATAGGGGGTCGTTTTGACCGTTGGGGTTTTTCATAATTATTGTATGGCCTTGCCTTACAATATGGAGCGCCTTGGGGCAACTGTTTGTTGTGATTTGGCGCTATATAAGAAAAAAGTTGATTGATTGATTGATTTTAATGGGAGCGTTTGTCACATTGAAATAATGGCCTAACACCTGCTTAGGGTTCACTAGAGGACGCTTCCAATAGAAAACCATGTCTTGGGAATGAAATAAATAAAAAAGTCGAAGGAGGAGCGATGCCCGCGGGTCTCCAATAAATAGATGAGCGCGGTTGTCACATATTCAGTCTCTCTAGAGGACTCAGTTTGTCTAAGCTCTGTGTTGAAGGCTTAAATAAACTTAAAAAACTCTGTGCATTTTATCTTGCTTAAGGCTGAATTATTCTAAAGTGTTGTGTCCTTTTCTAGCATATCACTTGCAATTAGTTTGTGTTATCTAAAAGACGACATCCTGAGAAGACTAAAGACGAACCACGACAGAAGCTTCTGTGATTTGAAGCGAAACGTCCTCGCGTCAAGCAACCCAGTCCAGTCGAAGATTCAAGCTTCTCTACTATGGAAACCACCAGGACAACTGAGAGCCTACCAGTGGTGGGCACACTTCCGATAATCTGATAACAGATAATTATCGAAGATAATGTTTTCATTATCGGATTATCTTTTTAGATAAATTTAAAAACCATCATTGGACTAATTATCTTCCGATGAATTACCGTCCGATAACTTTTAGACCGATAACGTACTAAACTAAGCTGAACAGTGAAAAACATTTTTAAAACTGTTAAAGATGTTGAGACCTACCTGTTAAAAGTTTCCTAATAGGCATGTTGTTCTACCCTCTGTAAACAGAAACCACTCTATTGTCTGTAAGCAAAGGAGAACTGGTGACCCAAAAAAAAAAAAAAAAAAAAAAAACGTCATTTCCTTTAAACACCATACTAATATAATCACAATGTCACCAAGTCATCCAGAGGCATA